>NW_007249940.1:691778-697423 GCF_000164805.1 Carlito syrichta | reverse complement strand
TCAGCCTCCCAAAGGCGTGGGATTACAGGCTGAGCCACCAAGCCCGGCTTCTTTTTTTTTAATCAATATTTTTTATTATGGTATTGTGGGGTACAGTTAAGGGTTAGGTATACAAATATGCTTCGTTCAGGCACCCTTGTGGTTTTTTTGTTGTTGTTTCTTTGTTTTGAGTTGGAGTCTCACTCTGTTGCCCAGACTGGAGTGCAGTGGCCGCACCCAGCCACCACAGCCTCGACCTGCTGGGATCTGACAATCCTTCCGCCTCAGCCTTCCGAGTAGCCGGAATTACAGGCGCGTGCTACCACGCCCGGCTAATTTTTTGATTTATTGTAGAGATGAGGTCTCGCCTGCCCAGGCGGGTCTCGAACCCGCGGGCTCAGGTAATCCACTCACCTCAGCCTCCCAAAGGCGCGGGATTACAGGCTGAGCCACCGAGCCGGGCTGAGGCATCCTTGTTGATAAGAGGTTCAAGTTTCTACTCAGCATCTGACTCCAAGACTATTCAATGGAACTTACCCAGGCCTCATGGAAAAGATGGTACTGGGTGTGATTCACAAAAGGCTTTTTAGTTGAATTATACAGCAAGTGAAGCAAATATTTTTACCTTGAAGAATCCAGGATTTTCTAAACCAGATATATATATGAGAATATTTTTATCTGTGGCTCTAATAACACGATGCCCATGAAATACAAGGATGGTGAATGTTTTTCTTCAGATAATTGTATATCTGAATGCTAAGTGTATATAATATTGTTTTTGAGTTGGAGTCTCACTCTGTCGCCCAGGCTGGAGTGCCATGGCACACTCAGGCCATCCCAGCTGGGCTCAAGCAATCCTTCTGCCTCAGCCTTCCAAGTAACCAGAACTACAGGCGCGCGCTACAATTCCTGGCTAATTTTTTGATTTATTGTAGAGATGAGGTCTCGCCAAGTTGTCCAGGCTGTTCTTGAATCTTTGGGCTCAGGCAGTCACCTCACCTAAGCCTCCTAAAGTGCTGGAATTACAGGCTTGAGCCACCGCACCCGGTCATGTAATAATTCTTTCTTTCTTTTTTTTTTTTTTTTGAGTTGGGAGTCTCACTCTGTCGCCCAGACTGGAGTGCAGTGGCCGCTCCTGGCCACTGTAGCCTCGACCTGCTGGGCTTGGGCGATCCTTCCGCCTCAGCCTTCCGAGTAGCTGGAATTACAGGCGCGTGCTACCACACCCGGATAATTTTTGATTTATTGTAGAGATGAAGTCTCGCCAAGTTGCCCAGGCAGGTCTCGAACCTGCGGATTCGGGCAATCCACTCACTTCAGCCTCCTAAGGTGCGGGATTACAGGTTGAGCCACCGAGTCTGGCTGTAATAATTCTTAATATGAATCCAACATTGATGTGTAGTTACCAAAGACCCTGGAGACATTTCACTAGAAAAAATAAATCTTAAAGTTTCAATTCACATCATTTACTGTTAGAAGCAGAAGTGGAAAGTGAGGAGTACAGGAATTCTGGATATACCAGAGAATAGAAGTGTATTTTAAGTAGAACTGCCTAGCAGAATAGAAAGGTGTCCACCTTACCTAAACCTACCACTTTGCCAAGACAAGGACCTCCTTGAAAAACTAGAGAGAAGTTCAAATGACATCTGAGTAAGGATCCTTTCAGGAGTTCATTCTTTGGTCATGTTCTTTGCTTTCGTAAGCTCATTGTGCAATCCCATAACTCAGGAGAGGAGGCTGCTGAAGAAATGTCATGGGGCCTTACTAAGTGAGTATGTGTGGGAGTTCTACTTAGTGTACTCAACCCAAGTTCCAGGAAGGAAAGATGCCTTTTTTCAAAGGAATTCCATTAAAATGTAAGCCCAGTCTTCAGGTTCAGAGAGAAAAATGAGTCATAAAACACTGTGGAATAGATGCTGCTGCAGGGCATCCTGCATAACCACTTTTGTTTTCATTTGTGTGTGTGTGTCTGTGTGTGTGAATCCTTAGTATAAGGACAGAGGAACAGACAGAAAGAGATGTCTTTGAAAGGTGTGCTCCATGTATACATTTGAAGCATCTCACTTTCCTCCTTACTTTCTCCATTCTCATTTACCCCACAGCCCAACCTCTAAGCCTAACACAGACAATCATTTAGTAAATCAACCCATGAGTCACCTTGGAAGCCAGTCCTTTGGGGAATTCTTAATGCAGTCTGTGGCTCAGACCACTTAGTCCACGATGCCCAGAACCATGGCTGATTTAAAACACTTTGCTAGGCCTTCTGAGTCTTCTGACTCACACTTTTCAAAGTAGCTCCTGGGCAAATAGTAATACTCAAGCACAAGGCACAGAAGCTCAGGCCCATGGGTACAAAGGTGTCAAGAGACTGTTCTTCCTTATCCATCAGGATCCAGGAACCAGTCCCCTCTCTCTATCCAAAACAAATCACATTGTGCCAAGATATTTCTTCATTGGTATGTCACCCCCAGTGACCTGCAGACCCCACATACCCCTCCCCAAAAAGAAGCATGTTTTTGTTGTTGTTGTTGTTGTTGTTTTTTGAGGTGGATTCTCACTCTGTCGCCCAGACTGGACTGCAGTGGCCGCTCTGGGCTCCGGTGATCCTTCCACCTCAGCCTTCCACGTAGCTGGAACTACAGGCACATGCCACCATGCCCGGCTAATTTTTTGATTTACTGTAGAGATGAGGTCTCGCCAAGTTGCCCAGGTGGGTCTCGAACCCTCAGGCTCAGGCAATTCACTCACCTCGGCCTCCCAAAACGCGGGATTACAGGCTGAGCCACCGAGCCCGGCGGAAGTGTGTTTATCCAAAGTGAATGTGGTAAATAAATTCAGAGGAGTGCCTTGAAGAGCAAAGAAGGTGAGGGGCTCTTATGGAGTTTCACAGAGCAAGGATTGGAGGATTTAAAAGATGGTGAGAGTGCCTCAACTTAGCTACTAATTTTAATGTATTCATGAGCACATTGATCTTTTTAAACTCCTGTGGGTAAAGCCTCCAGCTTCTTTGTTCTTCCCTTCCCCACTCCACCCCCTCCATCCACCAACCACCTGGTCTCTGGTCTCTGTTGCTGGATGGGAACTCCCATAGGGGAGGGTCAGGGCAGTCACCCCATTAGCCGTACCCTGGGGACATTTTGGGTCACTGCCCTTTCAGAAAGACTTGCCTAAGAGAGGGGGAGGGGCTGAAGGAAGAGCTAGAGAAAGGTATAGAAAAAGATTAAGGACACAGGAGGGGGAGGGGCTGCCATATGGCATAAAGGAGGCACGATTAGAAAGATTAGCTGCTCTTCAATCAGAAAGGCTTGGGTGGGGGGATGCATTAGAAACCTATTGAATCACAAAGAGCCTCATGGAGTGAACAATGAATCCTAAAAGAGAAAAAAAGGAAAAAATTCTTTTAAGTTCATGAGGTGAGTTTAGGCCAAATCAAGGGACGTCTGATTTTGTACAGCGGGGAGCAAACTGAGAGAATCCATTACCAGGAGAAACAGCACAAGCTGAGAACGTCATGTTCTCAAAAAGGCACAGAAAGATTCACTATTAACAAACCCACAATGAATTATTAACAGAAGGGGAGCTGACATTCAAGAGACCAATTCATCCTTTAGAGGCCCAGGGAAAGATAGACCCTGAGCTGAAGCCTTTTCCATGCTTAGGTTCTCAGACAATGGAGGAAAAAAATCTGCTTGCATTCCTAACACCTTTGGTCTCTAGCTCTTCCACCTAGAAAAGAATCAACCTACTAAAAATGATATTTCTTAGATGTCTTCTAAAGATTTTCCAAATCAAATCTCTACAATCTACCATATTATAAATAACTTTGAACTTGGAGCCATAAACATCAGTTATGCAAACATCCTAGCCCAGTATGTAAATGCAATTAGGCCGTTCCAAAATGAAATTAGGCTTAAAGACCTAAGGATCTGAATAAAAATGAAAACCTACAACACACTTCCCTTTTGCTAATGTTAAGGGAAGCATTGGGGCAATTACCTGGTACTTTGAAAAATTCCACAGGCAAATTTGAACAAGGGCAACTCGGAAGATGAGTCAATTTCCTCAGGGTCATGTCTACAGGTTCTAGGGTGGTATGTAGAAAACATAAAAACAGAAAAAGGGACTTATTCTCACCTTGTAACACACCGCACAAACACACACACACAGGCAATACCTGTCCTATGGGAATGATCAGAGCAGAAATAACTGTGTCTCACCCTTCACCAACCAGACCTCCAGAAAGACCACCACCCAAGATAAGCCATCAAGACATACTTTGTGCCACAATTGCGTTTCCTGTGTTTCCCCATACCTGTGTTTCCTTTTAAGCCCTTGCACTCAGCCTAAAAATCTGGAATGTTTTCTTTGAGACATGAGCCTGGTCATTTCCTCATCTGCCGGCAGGCTTTTGGAATAAAGTCACCTTCCTTTCACCATCTCTCTTCTCTCGAGTTTGGCTTTGGGCAATGAGTGACCAAGCTTGTGTCAGTTAAACAGAGACTCGGTGAAGGACTGATTACTTACAGGTGGCTGAATTCTACCTTGTCAAAGGTAATCCCAGAAACAAATTCAGAATGGACCCACACAGAGGCAAGTTGTTTATGATGTTCTTTTAGGGTTGACTGTATTAAAACAACTTTTAGATGTAACAAAATAATTACAATATTTTCCTGGGGGCATCTTTTAGAATAGATAGGTCGTTTTTAATCACTTGAAGTAGCTGCCAAAGGAGACATTAAAAATGGAAGGATATTTTTGGATGATTTTAGGGAAGTGGCAAAGGACCTGTTGAAAGGACAACTTTACTTTGCTCTTTAGAGTCATTGCCAAGGCAATGCCATTACCTTTGTTGAGAACAAAACCAGTTAGTTTCGGTAACTGAGGCCAAGAAAGCTGTTAGCAGCAATGCCTGACCATTGTTGCTGAGAAAAATAAAATTGATATTAAGAACTCCAGGTGGCTCAGCCTGTAATCCCTCGCCTTTGGGAGGCTGTGAGTGGATTGCCTGAGCCCACGGGTTCGAGACCCGCCTGGGCAGCGAGACCTCATCTCTACAGTAAATCAAAAAATCAGCCGGGCGTGGTAGCGCGCGCCTGTAATTCCGGCTACTCGGAAAGCTGAGGTGGAAGGATCGCCAGAGCCCAGCAGGTCGAGGCTGCGGTGGCCGGGAGCGGCCACTGCACTCCAGTCTGGGCGACAGAGTAAGATTCCAACTCAAAAAAAAAAGAACTCCAGGAAGGGCCAGGCGTGGTGACTCAAGCCTGTAATCTCAACACTTTGGGAGGCCAAGGCGAGAGGATTGACTGACCCCAGGGGTTCGAGACCAGTCTGGGCAACTTGGCGAGACCTCGTCCCTACGATAAATCAAAAATATTAGCCAGGTGTGATAGCATGTGCCTGTAGTTCCAGCTACTTATAAGGCTGAGGCAGAAGGATTGCCTGAGCCCAGTAGGTAGATGCAGGGATGGCCGTGAGTGTGCCACTACAGTCCAGCCTGGGCGACAGGGTGAGACTCAAACAACAACAACAAAAAAACCTCTAGGAAGGCAAGAGGTTTCTGGGTAATGTACAAATAGAAATTTTTTTTTTTTTTTTGAGTTGGAGTCTCACTCTGTCGCCCAGACTGGAGTGCAGTGGCCGGGAGCGGCCACCGCAGCCTCGACCTG
>NW_007249940.1:690049-691758 GCF_000164805.1 Carlito syrichta | reverse complement strand
TCCTTCTGCCTCAGCCTTCCGAGTAGCTGGAATTACAGGCGTGCGCTACCACGCCTGGCTGATTTTTTGATTTATTGTAGAGATGAGGTCTCGCTGCCCAGGCGGGTCTCAAACCCGCAGGCTCAGGCAATCCACTCACCTCAGCCTCCCAAGGCGCGGGATTACAGGCTGAGCCACTGAGCCCGGCTTGAATATTTTTTAAAATCTGTATTTTATTTTAATTTATTTGAGTTGGAGTCTCACTGTCGCTCAGGCTGGAGTACAGTGGCACACTCACGGTCATCCCAGCATCAACCTGCTGGGCTCCAGCGATCTTTCCACCTCAGTCTTCCAAGTAGCTGGAACTACAGGCACTTGCTACCACGCCCGGTTAATTTTTTACTTATCGTAGAGATGAGGTCTCGCCAAGTTGCCCAGGCTGGTCTTGAATCCATAGGCTCAAGTAATCTACTCGCTTCAGCCTCCCAAAGAGCTGGGATTACAGGCTAAGCCACTGAGCCTGGCCTTTCTTATTTTTTATTTTTCTCAGACCAAGTGCTGCCTCACCAGTGATGTAATAAGGTCAATAGGACATAAAGCCTTTGTTACTTCAAGCTGTGTTAAACACCTAATTGTCGGAGGCCAGAGCCCAGCAGGTAGACGCTGGGGTGGCCATGAGTATGCCACTGCACTCTAGCCTGAGTCACAGAGTGAGACTCTAACTCCAAAAAAGACTCCCCCAAAAAACAAAAAAACCCAACCCAAAACCTAATTATCCATTTAAAGAACTAATGCTGTATTTATCAGAAACGCCCTCCCTGAAGCTCTCAAAGAATGACTAGGAGGAGGAACCTCTACCCTTAGACAGAGGGTAGAGATAGGGAGTTGACTCCTTGTGATTCGGGCACTTTCTCCTTCCAGGAGAGGGTCCTAGCTCTTCATGAATCCTCCCCCCTCCCGGGACTTCTTGAATTCAGTCTTCTTCCCAGCACCTGGTATTACCAGGAGGTCTATGTGCACTAGAAAATGCATTTCTCTTATCTTTATGTCTTTATGTCTGTTCCTGACATTATCTTTGTCCTCATCAGTAACATGGATCCTTAAGTTAAAAAACAAATATCGTGTTATACATGCTAGTTGTGCAAAAATAGGTAAACAAGCCAGGTGGCTCAGCCTGTAATCCCGCGCCTTGGGAGGCTGAGGTGAGTGGATTGCCTGAGCCCGCGGGTTCGAGACTCGCCTGGGCAACTTAGCGAGACCTCATCTCTACAATAAAATAGAAAATTAGCAGGGCGTGGTAGTGCATGCCTGTAGTTCCAGCTACTTGGAAGGCTGAGGCAGCAGGATAGCTGGAGCCCAGCAGGTCAAGGCTGCAGTGGCTGGGAGCGTGCCACTGCACTCCAGTCTGGGTGACAGAGTGAGACTCCAACTCAATTAAAAAAAAAAAAAAAAAAAAAGGTAAACACAAAAAAGCATAAAGAGGAAAATTTTAAGTACCTATACATTCGCCACTCGAAGATTATCACCATGTATCACAAAATGGACTTAATTTTTCTCTTCTTCCATGGAGTGGCAAGCTCCCTAATGCCATGTCAATCTAATTCATAATATTACAAAAACTTCTAGCTATTAAAACAGGCCCATTCTAAGCCGGGCTCGGTGGCTCAGCCTGTCATCCCAGCACTTTGGGAGGCTGAGGTGAGTGGATTGCCTGAGCCCGCGGGTTCGAG
>NW_007249940.1:685389-689983 GCF_000164805.1 Carlito syrichta | reverse complement strand
GAGGCGGAAGGAATGCCAGAGCCCAGCAGGTTGAGGCTGCGGTGGCCGGGAGCGGCCACAGTACTCCAGTCTGGGTGACAGAATGAGACTCCAACTCAAAAAAAAAAGAAACATTCTAAGAACAAGAGTGAGCTCCTGACAATTCAAACTATTCAAGTAGCTTTCTTTTAATTCAATAGATACAGGATACATTTAAATTAATATCTCAAAATGTAAAACAAAAAGACAAAGATATTAGAAAAAAACAGAAAAAAAATGAGAGTTAGAGAACCAATATTCATTCAGAATTTCTGGAGAAAGAACAACAACAACAACAATAGAGGGAAAGAAATAAATATTTAGTAAAAGAAAAACTGTCCCCCAAGCGAAGGTGTTTCCAGATTAAAAGGTCAACTAAGTGTCTAGTACAATGACACAGACTGAGGCACATTATCTTGAAACTTCAGAATGCCAGCAATAAGGTTTCAAAAAATGTATCTCTCCTAAACCCTTTCTCAGGAAGCCACTGGAATATGTGCTGTATCAAAACAAGGGAGTAGTCAGAGAAAGACATGGGAGTCCAGGAAACAGAGGGTCAAACACAAGAAAACAGAAAATTCCCAGGATGGAAGTAAAGAAAAGCCCAGGAAGACAGTTGAGCTGTGGGTTAGAAAAGTAGAAAGAAGGGTGTAGAAATATGTCTCCAGGAAAAAAGATGAAACTATCAGATTACCTTGTGTGTCAACTATTGTTTGTATCCAGCGGGGCCCCCAGAATGTTAGGTCAGGCCCACCAGGGTGTGGGTGTCTGGTTTGCGAACTGATGTCACATGAAAGATGCAAAGAATTGCACAGAAGTTAGACTGGAAAATATAGTTTACCTACAAGTAAATTAAGGTCGGGAGCGGTGGTTCACGCCTGTAATCCCAGCATTTTGGGAGGCCGAGGTAAGAGGATTGCCTGAGCCCACAGATTCGATACCAGTCTGGGCAACTTGGCCATATCTCCTCCCTACAATAAATTAAAAAAAAAAAAAATTAGCCGGGCATGGTGGCACGTGCCTGTAGTTCCAGCTACTTGGAAGGCTGAGGCTGAAGAATCACCTGAACCCAGCAGGTTGAGGCTGCAGCAGCCGTGAGCATGCCACTGCACTCCAGCCTGGGCGAGAGTGAGACTCCAACAAAAAAAACAAAACAAAATTAATTAAAAAAATAAAATAAAAGTAAATTCGAGAGAGAGCAAGACATTCACTTCCCCACAGCGACAGCCATAGCTCAAAGAGCACATGGCCACACCAGAGTCTAGTAAGGCAGTGGTGCCTCATGGTTGAGCCCTTTTAACCTTTTCCCTTTGATAGGGAAAGGTCATTAAGGTGATTGGGTGGTGGTCTGCTCTACATCATCACGAAGGAGCAGGCAAGCACACAAGTACTGACGTCAGGTGATGGACAGCAGGCAGATAGGTGCGTTAGTTACATGATTGCTGCCATGGTGGTAGGGTCTGTGTCATGAAGGTCACGAAGGGGTGATTAGGTTAACTTGAGTCTTATGTGTGGAGGCAAATACTTGAAATAGAAAGGCTAATTAGTACAAAATAAGCTGGGAAGGTGAGTTGTACAATTATCAATAGCTACCTCCGAGGAACCAGTTCTGTCCTTGGCTAGTGATTAGCTAGAAAAACATGAGATTTAGGCAATGTTAAAATGGCTGCTCAATGGGTATATTAAATGTCCTTTCATTAACCATATTGAGAAGAGTTTTAGAGTTCTGTTTGAAAAATCTGGGGTTGGATTAGTAATGATAGGCACACAAAACTAAGCAAGTGAAAAAAAAAAAATCATTACCTCTAAGGAAAACGTGAGAAGTGTGTGTATGTAAGGAGCAGAAAGGATTAGGAGGGAGCTAAATTCAAATATTCCATATTTGAAGCAAATAGAAAATGCCTAATATTTACATATGAGCAAATAGTAATATAAGGTATAATTCAGGAATTTAGAGTTGCATACCAAAGCAAAACCTAAAACCAATCAAGAAAGAAGAGAATGGTTGCCTCTTAGAAGAGGGACACAGGGATTGGGAGAGTGGAGGTAGCTGTTTTTCAATATAAAACTGCCGAGTGCTATGTGTTCAACGTTCAACTATGTGCATTTATTACTTTAATAATAATAGTAACTGCTGAAATGTGTTTTCATAGGTTTAAATGATAAAATCCAGATAAAGCTCTTAGCACACTACTGAAAGCATATAAATGTCACTATTTAAAGTTCCAGCTACATAGAATGTACTAAAAATTTAAAGTGTAGAGTGGTCACAATATTAGCTATAGAAAGCTATAATCAGGAAGGTTAATCAGCTGTATAGTGTGTTCAAAATCATGTGAGTCTTGGTCCTTCAGCCATTTTGTATTATTAAGGCTACTTCCTATCTTCTATTCACATGCAAAATTGAGAGCTTTACTACATTTCCTTTATTGTTGAAAGTCAATTTTCTCCATCACTGAGAGTTAAGAAAGACATCTGCCCCTTTGTCTCTCTGACATTTAGCCCCAGAAATAAAACGGACTGCAACACAAATAAATGACGTGGCTTTATTTTGTATAGCACATGATGTCTCAGACTGAATGGAGTTTTCTCTAGCTTTGCAAAGGTGCCCGTATTTCTATCTCCAGGGATGAAGATAGTGAGTTTCCTTGATAGCTGAACAATTAAAATTCTGAACTCTCATGTTAAGAAATCCCAGCACTTTGGGAGGCAAAGGTGGGAGGATTCCTTGAGTCCAGGGATTCAAGACCAGCCTGGGCAACTTGGAGAGAAATTGTCTCTAAAATGAATGAATGAATGGATGAATGAATGAATGAATAAATAAGCCCAGCATGGTGGTGCGCACCTGTGGTTCCAAGCTACTTGGAAGGCTGAGGCAGAAAGATCACCTCAGCCCAGCATACTGACGCTGTGGTGGCTGTGAGCATGCCACCACACTCCACCCTGGGCAACAAAGCGAGACTCCAACTCGGAAAAAAAAAAAAAAAAAAAGAAAAGAAAATGAAATCTGAATAAACACCTTAAAAATTCTCTATGATCAGCCGGGCTCGGTGGCTCATCCTGTAATCCCAGCACTTTGGGAGGCCGAGGTGAGTGGATTGCGTGAGCCCGCGGGTTCGAGACCCGCCTGGGCAACTTGGCGAGACCTCATCTCTACAATAAATCAAAAAAATCAGCCATGCGTGGTAGCGCATGCCTGTAATTCCGGCTACTCGAAAGGCTGAGGCGGAAGGATCGCCGGAGCCCAGCAGGTGGAGGTTGCGGTGGCCGGGAGCAGCCACTGCACTCCAGCCTGGGCGACAGAGTGAGACTCCAACTCAAAAAAAAAAAAAAAAAGATTCTCTATGATCTTTACATCTGAAAGTGTACCTGGGGAGTTTTTGTTCTAAGACTTCCCCCACCTGGAAGTTTTTAACTGTTTTATTTACTCCTTTGAGGCTTTTTTTTTTCTTCCTTCCATTTAATTGCAAACTACAACCATGCATTGAGACAATTTGATTTTGATTAAAAGCCTAGTCACACATAATCGGGATAATCTTTTTTACTTTCCAACCTAGTAGAAAGTTTGTAGAATAAAGAGAGTATATAGGTGGTGTGATATGCAATGAAAGTCTGGAGTCAGATAGTCACGGGTGGGAGTCTCAATTCTGCCACTAACTGTCACCTTAAGCACGTTACTTAATCTTTATGCCTCAGTTTTCTCATGTGGCAAATAAATGACGTGGCTTTATTTTGTATAGCACACATACAAGAGATAATACTACACTTGGGTGGGCCCAGTGTCTCACACTCTAATCCTGCCACTTGGGGAGGCCGAGGTGAGAGGATTGGCTGAGCCAGCGGGTTCGAGATCAGCCTGGGCAATTTGGCGAGACCTCATCTCTACAATAAATAAAAAATTAGCCGGACATGGTGGTACGTGCCTGTAGTTCCAGTTACTTGGAAGGCTGAGGCGGAGGGATCGCCAGAGTCCAGCAGGTCGAGGCTGCGGTGGCTGGGAGCATGCCACTGCCCTCCAGCCTGGGTGACAGAGTGAGATTCCAACTCAAAAAAAAAACCCCAAACAAACAAATACTACAACTTGTCCTCTAAAATTTCTGTAACGATTTAGTGAGATATGGCATGTCAATCGCCTCTCACAGTACGTGGTGCAAAGTAAGCACTGGGAAACTGATAAAACAGTTTTCCTTATTCCTCTAGTCTCTTTGGGAAGTGAAGCAGTTCCTTTCTATTTGAGGAAAGATACACAAATCTTCAAAAGATACACAACCAAGCCTAAAGTTTCCTTGTTTATTATCCAAAATGGAAAAACAGAAAAGCTGAAGAAAGTTGAAAATTATCAAAATTAATATTTTTCACTTTCAACCACATTAAAAGCAAAGTTGTTTTCTTAAATTCAGCTGTTTCCCACCGTACCTCTGGCGCCCACTAGTGGCAAAACACATAAACTTTCCCCCAAGTTTCTCGGTGCATTTTGAAAATATAGCCCAATGTGGAAGCTTTATATTTGAGGTGAGAAATAATCTTTTTTTTTTTTTTTTTTTTTTTTTTTGAATTGGAGTCTCACCCTGTCGCC
>NW_007249940.1:683376-685369 GCF_000164805.1 Carlito syrichta | reverse complement strand
CAGCTGATTTTTTTGATTTATTGTAGAGATGAGGTCTGGCTGCCCAGGCGGGTCTCGAACTCACTGGCTCAGGCAATCCACTCACCTCAGCCTCCCAAAGGCGCGGGATTACAGGCTGAGCCACCTAACCCAGCTGAGAGATACTTCTTTAAACCGCAGTTGCAGTGTTTGTTTTTTAAACATTCGCTCAAATTAAGGTGTCACATATTTTAAATGGGTTTGTCCTTAAAATTATAGCTGCGGAGAGCGCACAAGCGCGCGCTCTCGTTTCCTGGGTCAATTTCAGGTCAAACCCTTGAAATAAAATAGTTCCTGATTTAGACTGGGATTCTCCTCTTGGACGGAGATACAAATACAGAATGACTTAATAAAGAATTAACATTTGAGACCAGCCTTGGCAACTTGGCGAGACCTCGTCTCTACAATAAATAAATTTAAAAAAACTATCCGGGTGTGGTAGCGCGCGACTGTAGTTCTAGCTACTTGGAAGGCTGAGGCGGAAGAATCGCTGGAGCCCAGCAGGTTGAGGCTGCGGTGGCCGGGAGTGTTGCACTGCACTCCAGTCTGGGCGATGGAGTGAGACTCCAACTCAAAATAAATAAATAAATAAATGAATAAATAAATAAAAGAATTAGCAAGGAACCAGTAATTATAACCTCAGCAAACACCAGGCCAGCCAATAGAAACAACACAAGGGCTGAAAAACTCAGACTGCACATTGGCACTGGTAGTTCATGGATAACTTTGATTCAGAAAATAACATTGCACTTAGGAACTTCTGGGAAACTTCATTTGAAGTTGTAGTAATTATTCAGCAAATTATTTTCGTATTTTATTTTAAACGTAAGTCACTTAGATTGGCTCTTAGTTTTTTTTTTTTTTGAGTTGGAGTCTCACTCTGTCATACAGGCTGGAGGGGACAGTGGCACGCTCCTGGCCACCGCAGCCTCCACCTACTGGGCACAGGCGATCCTTCTGCCTCAGCCTTCCAAGTAGCTGGAACTACAGACATGCGCTACCACGCCTGGCTACTTTTTTGATTTATTGTGGAGATTCTGAAGTCTTGCCAAGTTGCCCAGACTGGTCTCGAACCCATGGGCACAGGCAATCCACTCACCTAGGCCTCCCAAAGTGCTGGGATTACAGGCTGAGACACCGAGCCTGTCCAGATTGGCTTTTTCTAACTGAATGCCTGAGAAAGATTTAAAAGAGATCAAGACAACTAAGTTTTTGATTAAAAGACAATTATGCTGGGCACAGTGGCTCAAGCTTGTAATCCCAGCACTTTGGGAGGCCGAGGCCAGAGGATTGCCTGAGCCCGTGGGTTCGAGACCAGCCTGGGCAACTTGACAAGACCTCATCTCTACAATAAATCAAAGAAGTAGCCAGGCATGGTGGCACATGTCTGTAGTTCCAGCTGCTTGAAAGGCTGAGGCAGAAGGATCGCCTGAGCCCAGTAGGTCAAGGCTGCGGTGGCCGTAAGTATGCCATTGTACTCCAACCTGGGCAATAGAGTGAGACTCCGAATTAAAAAAAAAAAAAAAAGACAATCACAAAATCTTTTGACTTGATCCCTGCACAACATCCGGTCTGGGGAAAAAGGAAAGGTTATTTCTGATTCCAGCAGCTTAAGTAATTTCTAGTGTAAAATGTCTACTAACTGTTTATTTAATCAAAGAGAATGATTAAATTCTTCATTGCTTCATGTCTTATGTTGTTTCATGTATTTATTTCTTCCTTCTTTGTGTCTTTTTAAAATATCTGTTGCCAGCCAGGCTCGGTGGCTCAACCTGTAATCCTGTGCTTTGGGAGGTTGAGGTGAGTGGATTGCCTGAGCCCGCGGGTTCGAGACCCACCCGGGCAACTTGGCGAGACCTCATCTCTACAGTAAATTAAAAAAACAATTAGCCGGGTGTGGTAGCGCGCGCCTGTAGTTCCAGCTACTTGGAAGACTGAGGCGGAAGGATCTCCGGAGCCCAGCAGGTCGAGGCTG
>NW_007249940.1:677054-683308 GCF_000164805.1 Carlito syrichta | reverse complement strand
CCAAAAAAAAAAAAAAAAATCTGTTGCCACTTTTTGCATACCAGTTCTGCTTTATCTCACAGGATTAATGAAAGAAGGTACCTATAGAAAACTAGAATGAGCATAGTTTAGCGTAGTCTTTTTGACTCAGCATAACCACTTTTGCTTAGACTTTACCTCTGACACACTTTTAATCTAGTACAAGTTAGACAGAGATAAATTTCCAGTAAGCAGGGTTTAGGAATCATTCAGACATTCTACTGCAGGCCAAGCGGCAGCCTACCCCAGCCCTTTGGCAAATCTATGCAATCTATCTACTGTCCAACCTTCCAATTCATGGTTTAGCATAATAATCTCCAGAAAACTTTTCAGGTATCTTGTCAAGACAGAAGTTCAATGATCACCTCTTGGTTTGTGGAAGCCATAGAAATAATAATAAGACCACCTTTTAGGTCAAGGAGTTTGTGGATTGGAAAAGTCTGACAAGTCTCTTGCAGGAAAAACCCCTCCCCTTGTCTCCCATCTAGCCCACCACCATGGCAGCAATCATGTGACTAACCCACCCATCTGCCTGCTGTCCATCATCTGACCTCAGTACCTGTGCTTACCTGCCCCTTTGTGGTGACATAGAGCAGACCACCACCCAATCACCTTAGTGACCTTCCCCCATCAAAGGGAAAGGTTTAAAGGACTCAACCACCAGCAACAAGCTGCCATACTAGAGTCTGCCTTATTAGAGTCTGGTGTGGTAGTGTGCTCTTTGAGTTATGGCTGTTGCCATGTTTCCTGGCTTTTGCCCACTTTTCTGCCTTAGGGAGGTGAATCCCCAGTTTCTCTCTCTCTAATTTATTTATTTTTTTGAGTTGAGAGTCTCACTCTGTCACCGAGGCTGGAGTGCAGTGGCACGCTCTCGTCATCGCAGCCTCTACCTGCTGGGCTCAGGCGATCCTTCGGTCCCAGCCTTCCAAGCAGCTTTAACTACAGGCACACACCACCACACCCGGCTAATTTTTTGATTTATTGTAGAGATGAGGGCTCACCAAGTTGCCCAGGCTGGTCTTGAACCCCTGGACTCAGGCAATCCTCTCACCTCAGCCTCCCAAAATGCTGGGATTATAGGTGTGAGCCACTGTGTCCGGCCTCTAATTTACTTTCTAAATAACCTGTATTTTCCATCTAACTTCTGTGCAATTCTTTGCATCTTTCATGCGGCATTGGATCGCACCCCAGACACCCACACCCCAGCGGGCCTGACCTGACATCCTGGAGGCTGGGAGTGTGACCCTAACATTTTTGGAGGTCCCATTGAGATCTAACAATTAGGAGTCAGATTCCAAGTTTCCGGAGACACTGCCCCCACAGAACTGTTTAATTTATATCATCATTGAAAAGTGTATTCCAGAAAATGTGATTAAATAACCACAGTTGCCATGGTTTCAGGGATTCTAGGACGGGAGTTGCCTTTCTTGGCTGGCTCTGAAATATGCTCCTAAGCGTGCTTGATTATGCTTTCTCTTTGTCTGTTGGACAATGCAGCTTTCACCATACTTGCTACACCTGCCACATTGCCTAAGACCTGAGTTATCGTGATCTTGTTATATTGCTTCGTAGTTGGCAAGTGACTATAATAACCTATTATACCCAGTAAATAGTGTCTAGTACCCATCATGTGCTGAATACAGAATGCACTGGAGAGTTAATGGGGAACAGAGAAAAGGTTTTAGCAATGGTTACCATCTGAGAACAGTTTTAGCTAATGAGCCAAGTAATTTCTGTTATTGTGCTTTAGGGAACTGGTTTTGCCATTTAGAATATGAGCCTCCCAAAGCTCAATCAAAATGTGCCTTTTCTCTGCCTACCATGGATTATCAAGATGACAAACACAATTTAAAAAGGAAAAGCCAACAAAGAAACATCCCAGGTCTCCCAAAATACAACTGAAAAAAACTAGAGGACATCAAAGTATAAAAACGTGCCTGTAACATCTAACCTGACTTAGAAAAGATGTCATCTTGAGCAGAAATGATGTCTAGACTGAGTCTTTGGTATCTTCTCCCAAAACCAGAAAAGTGCTCTCAAGGAACTCAAGTGAGCACTGACAGGTGAAATTTACTGTCCCTCTCTTGGCTTAGGAAGAAGTAGCAGTTACTGAAATGGTTGTATAATTCTGGGACCAGGTTCAGCCCATTTCAGGCAGAGGGATTATCCACTTAAAGAAAAGTGCTGACCAGGCTCCGTGGCTCAGCCTGTAATCTCAGCACTTTGGGAGGCCAAGGCGAGTGGATTGCCTGAGCCCGCAGGTTTGAGACCAGTCTGGGCAACTTGGTGAGACCTCGTCTCCACAATAAAATAAAAAATAAGCCGGGCTCGGTGGCTCAGCCTGTAATCCTGGGCCTTTGGGAGGCTGAGGTGAGTGGATCGCCTGAGCCCACAGGTTTGAGACCCGCCTGGACAGTGAGACTTCATCTCTACAATAAATCAAAAAATCAGCCGGGCGTGGTA
Source organism: Carlito syrichta (assembly GCF_000164805.1). NCBI lineage: Eukaryota > Metazoa > Chordata > Mammalia > Primates > Tarsiidae > Carlito > Carlito syrichta. Next base: position 680,827 of record NW_007249940.1, on the reverse strand, counting down.
GCGCATGCCTGTAATTCCGGCTACTTGGAAGGCTGAGGTGGAAGGATCGCCGGAGCTCAGAAGGTCGAGGCTGAGGTGGCCTGGAGCGGCCACTGCACTCCAGTCTGGGCGACAGAGCAAGACTCCAACTCAAAAAAAAAAAAATAGCCCGACGTGGTAGTGCACGTCTGTAGTTCCGGCTACTTGGAAGGCTGAGGCAGAAGGATCCCTGGAGCCCAGAAGGTCGATGCTGGGATGGCTGTGAGCATGTGTGCCACTGTCCTCCAGCCTGGGCAGAGGAGTGAGACTCCAACTGAAAAAAAAAAAAAAAAAGAAAAGAAAAGAAAAGTGCTGGGGTTAGCCCAGTTTCCTGTGGCTTCTGTGCCGCTTTAATTGCTGTTTATTACAGAGCAAGACCCTGAAGTTTTTAGAGCTCTCAAAGAAAGAATCAGCCATACTTCTTAGGAGATATTTTATTGCCTTTTTTTATTTTTATTTTTTGAGTCGGAGTCTCACTGTCGTCCAGGCTGGAGTGCAGTGGCATACTCACGGCCACCGCAGCCTCGTCCTACTGGGCTCAGGAGATCCTTCTGCCTCAGCCTTCCAAGTAGTTGGAACTACAGGCACGCACCACCACACTCGGCTAATGTTTTGATTTATTATAGAGACGAGGTCTCGCCAAGTTGCCCAGACTGGTCTTGAACACCTGGGCTCAGGCAATCCTCAGCCTCCCAAAGTGCTGGGATTACAGGCATGAGCCACTGTGCCCAGCTATATTCTTTTTAAATTGATAAATTTTTTGGTTTGAGTTAGTCTCACTCTGTCACCCAGGCTGGAGTGCAGTGACACACTCAATGGCCACTGCAGCCTCGACCTGCTGAACTCAGGTGATCCTTCCACCTCAGCCTTCCAAGTAACTGGAACTACAGGTGCACGCTACCATGCCCGGCTAATTTTTTAATTTATTGTAGAGATGAGGTCTCACCAAGTTGCCCAGGCTGGTCTTGAACCCCTGGGCTCAGGCAATCCACTCGCCTCGGCCTCCCAAACTGCTGGGATTACAGGCTGAGCCACCGTGCCCGGCTGAAAATTTTTTTATGGGCTGAATTGTGCACTGCCTCTCACCTCCTGAAATTCATATGTTGGCTCCTAGCTCCAAGTACTTCAGAATGTATTTGTGTTTGGAGATAAGGTCTTTCAAGTGGTAATTAAGTTCAAATGAGGTCATTAGGGTGGGCCCTAAACCACTTTGACTGGTGTCCCCATAAGAGGAGGAAATTTGGACTCGGACACATATGAAAAGACTATGCAAAGACACAGGGAAGAGACAGCTGTCTACAAACCAAGGAGAGTAGCCTTAGAAACCAACCCTGCCAACATGTCTGCTCTTGGCCGGGCTTGGTGACTCAGCCTGTAATCCCAGCACTTTGGAGGCCAAGGCGAGTGGATTGCCTGAGTTCAGGGATTCGAGACCAGCCCGGGCAACTTGGCAAGACCTTGTCTCTATAATAAATCAAAAATTAGCCAGATGTGGTAGTGCGCACCTGTAGTTCTGGCTACTTGGAAGACTGAAGCGGAAGGATCACCTGAGCCCAGCAAGTTGACGCTGGGGTGGTCGTGAGCGTGCCACTGCACTCCAGCCTGGGCGACAGGAGTGAGATTCTGACTAAAAAAAAAAAAATCTTATACAGTTGGGTGCAGTGGGTCAAGTCCGTAATCCCAGAATGTTGGGAGGTAGAGGCGAGGGGATTGCCTGAGCTCAGGGGCTCGAGACCAGTCTGGGCAATGTGGTAAGACCTCATTTCTACAATAAATCAAAAAATTAGCCTGGCATGGTGGCGCGCACCTGTTGTTCCAGCTACTTGGAAGGCTGAAGCAGAAGGATTGCCTGAGCCCAGCAGGTCAAGGCTGTGGTGGCCGTGAGCTTGCCACTGTATTCCAGCCTCGGCAACGGAGTGAGACTCTGACTCAAAAAAAATAAAAAATAAAAAAATCAATGGAAAAACTGAAAGTATAGTGACAATTATATCCATTTTGGCTCTATCTATCACATTTACTGGGGAAAAAGAAGAACCACATTTACTGTGTTATTTGTAAAGAAGTTCTGGAGAAATAGCAGTATTACGGTATTATCTTCTAATGTCATCATTTAGAAACAAAATACTAAAATTATGCAAATGGGTGATTTTATTTTTATAGTGCAAAATGCAAGAATTTTAAACATAATGTTATGAAAGCAGTTTTTACCTGTTTTGATGCCATAAATTGCTTCTTACATTTTAATATGCATTCAGTCTCCAAACAAAACACACTATGATGTTATGTCTAAGTGGATCTGTCAAAAATCATGTTTATTTTGCATACTTTAGACAGTGTGCATCACTCAAATAAGATAAATCAATTTTTTTCTATTTTTTAAATAATATTGAAGACTGCATTGAAATGTATTTTAAAATATGAGCACTGTGGTAGGAAGCCTCTGAGACTGTCCAGTGATCCCCTCCTCTTGGTAATTCCCTCCCCTTGAGGGTTGGCTGGATCCGGTGACTTGCTCCTAACTAACAATGGCAAAAGTAATGATATTTCATTACTTAGGTTATTAGTAGGTTATGACTTCTCACTCTCACTATTTCGCTCACTTTTTTTTTTTTTTTGAGTTGAAATCTCATTCTGTCGCCCAGGCTGAAGTGCAGTGGCATGTTCATGGCCACCGCAGCCTCAACCTGCTGGGCTCAGGCAATCCTTCCACCCCAACCTTCCAAGTAGCCGGAGCTATAGGCACAAGCCACCACACATGGCTAATTTTTTGATTTATTGTAAAGATGAGGTCTCGCCAAGTTGCCCAGGCTGGTCTTGAACCTGTGGGCTCAGACAATTCTCTCACCTTAACCTCCCCAAGTGCTGGAATTACAGGTGTGAACCACCGTGCCCAGCTCTCTCTCATTCTTAAGGAAGTCAACAGCCATGTTGTGAGCTGTAAGCTTTCCTGTGAAGAAGCCCACATGTGAAGGAACTGATATCTCTGGTCAACAAGAGGCCCACATGGACAAAAAGGAGCTGAATCCTAACTACCATGTAAGTGGGTTTGGAAGAAGATCCTTTCCCAGTTGAGCCATCATGTGAGATCACAGGCTATGGACCTTGATTGCAGCCTTGTGAGAGACCGTGAGTCAGAGGCAACCAACTACATCATGCTCAAATTGCTGATACACATGCACTGTGGGAAAATAAATGTTACCTTAGCCGGACACGGTGGCTCATGCCTGTAACCCCAACAATTCAGGAGGCAGAGGTGAGAGGATTGCCTGAGTCCAGGGGTTCAAGACCAGCCTGGGCAACTTGGTGAGACCTCATTTCTACAATAAATAAAAAAATTAGCCAGGCATGGTAGCATACTCCTGTGGTTCCGGCTACTTGGAAGGCTGAGGCAGAAGAATCGCCTGAGCCAGCGGGTAGAGGCTGCGGTGGCTGTGAGCATGCCACTACACTCTAGCCTGGGCGACAGAATGAGACTCCTACTCAAAATAAATAAATAAACAAATGATCAAACAAACAAATAATAAATAAATGTTGTCTTAAGCTGCTGATTTGGAGGTAAATTTGTTTTGCAGCAAGAGATAACTAATGGAATCCTCAATAATATAATGGTCTAAAATACGATATTTTTTGTTTAACATCACGTTTTTTGTTTGTTTTTTGTTGTTGTTTTTTTGAGTTGGAGTCTCACTCTGTCGCCCAGACTGGTGCAGTGGCCGCTCCCGGCCACCACAGCCTCGACCTGCTGGGCTCCGGCG
>NW_007249940.1:671371-677011 GCF_000164805.1 Carlito syrichta | reverse complement strand
CTCAGGCAATCCACTCACCTCAGCCTCCCAAAGGTGCGGGATTACAGGCTGAGCCACCGAGCCCGGCTACATCACGTTTTATCATCACAAGAATGAGAAAATATTTCAAAAATTTTCACAAGAGTTTCAGGAGATTATATATTAATATAAAAGGAGTACAGATACTTGGACCAGATTAGGCAATGCCTCCTTCTCTGGAAAATCTGTGAATTGTACTAGCCAGGAATGATTACAAAGGGGACAACAATTTCCCTCAGGCCAGAGTTACCTGCAGATGCTGGTTAAAAATCCAGATTTCTGAATTCCACTCTGGAACTACTAGATCAGAATATCTAGTGGTAGGCTCAGAAATCTGTATTTTTTTTTTGAGTTGGAGTCTCACTCGGTCGCCCAGGTTGGCCCATGCTCATGGCCACCCCAGCATTGACCTTCCGGACTCCAGCGATGCTCCCTCCTCAGTCTTCCGAGTAGCCAGAACTACAAACGCGTGCTACCATGCCTGGCTAATTTTTTGAGTTATTGTAGAGACGAGGTCTCACCAAATTGCCCGGGCTACTCTTGAACACGTGGGCTCAGGTAATCCCCTCACCTTAGCCTCCCAAAGTGCTGGAATTACAGGCTTGAGTCACCACACCTGGCCAGAAATCTGTATTTTAATAAGTTCCACTTCACCAAGCAAATCCAATGCTCACTGAAATATGAAAATTATTGTTTTTCAAATAGGCATTTGTATAATTTAGCTCTTCGCAGGCCTGTGCAACAGATCCATCTTGGGAGTTTATTCAATCCTGAATTCTACTCTAGACTCATTGAATCAGAGTCTCTGAGATAGGCTAAGGAATATATATTTTTAAGACTGCTTAGCTAGTTCTGAATAAAAATCCCTAATAACAAGCAAAACTTGGTCAATAAATGTCACTGATTCATTTTTGGCTTGTGTCGCCCACCTGTTCTGTCCTAATACACTCACTTGAAAAACAGTGCTTATACTAAGCATCCCAGACCTTATCAGTCTTAGAGGCAGCCACCCACACCTCCAGTCACATGCACTAGGGGACAGAACAAGAGCCTGGGTTTGGAGGAAAGGCACTTGGGCTAAAAGTGACAAAGTTCAATGATACCAGAGTGGGAGTAAAGCACATAAATGAATATTCTACATACCTCACAATTCTGGCAGTACCCACAAGTAGGTCACATGGACCACGGAGGAAAAACAAGGACACCGCACCATCACTAACAGTATTTGCAAATCAGTATTCTCAAGGGTGGCTTCCTGAGTTATGAATGCCAAGCAGTTTGGTCTGTTTAGTAGTTGGCCCATGGACTTTTCTTTTTCCACTGTATCCCAGTGAGCAGGCTAAGAGTTCTGTGATAGCAACAAAAACATGCATCGTTTCTGGAGCCTGGTTATAGCCAAATTCTATGTTAAAGACTTAACATGGAGGGACTCATTTAATATTCACATTAACCCTGTGAAGGAAGTACATCAGCAGTCCCCATTCATACATGGGGAAAGGAAGACTCAGAGAGATTGAGTAGCTTGCTCCAGGTTACAAAGCTGGAAAGTGGCAGAGCTTGGACTCAAACCCAGGTCTATTTGACTACAGAGGTGGGTACCCTAAGTATTAATTATTTGTATTTACACTTGTTACCTCTGGCTAAGTTGTTCACTATTGAGGTGAACAATGGCCACATCTGGAATTTTTTCTTTTATTCTAGCTTCAGGGCTTTTTCAGGATAGGTGTCCTGTTGACCTCAGCTGTTCCAGGATAGGTGCCAAGTTGACCTCAGCTGGTTCCCGACCCCCACTGTAAACTCTGAAGAACCTTTACATAAGAAATGCTTGTGGTCAGCCAGTTTGAAACAAAGAACTGAGTATCACATGTTCTCACTCATAAGTGGACCTTGAACAATTATTGTAATACTATAAGAAAAGGAGCCGGGCTCGGTGGCTCAGCCTGTAATCCCGCACTTTGGGAGGCTGAGGTGAGTGGATTGCCTGAGCCCGCGGGTTCGAGACCCGCCTGGGCAGGCGAGACCTCATCTCTACAATAAATCAAAAAATTAGCCAGGCATGGTAGCACACGTCTGTAATTCTGACTACTCAGAAAGCTGAGGAGGAAGGATTGCCGGAGCCTAGCAGGTCGAGGCTGTGGTGGCCGGGAACAGCCACTGCACTCCAGTCTGGGTGACAGAGTGAGAATCCAACTCAAAAAAAAAAAAAGAAAAAGAAAAAGATTGACAGTGGCGGGAAACTGCGGGGGGATGGGGTGGCGTGGCGCAGAGTCGGCGAAGGGTGGGTAGGTGGATTGACAGTAGTTAAAATCTGCCTGGGGAAAGAGGGGCACACCTCATCAACAAGGACACTTACACAATGAATATTTGTATACCTAACCCTGAATTGTTCCCCACAATTTTAAAATAAAAAAATTTTAAAGTTAAATAAAAAGAAATGCTTGTTCTCAGCTGGGTTGGCATGGTGGCTCAGGCCTGTAATCACAGCAATTTGAGAGGCAGAGGTGAGAGGACTGCCTGAGCTCAGGGGTTTGAGACCAGCCTGGGCAACATGGCAAGACCTTGTCTCTACAATAAACCAAAAGATTAGCTGGGTGTAGTGGCGCACGCCTGTGATTTCAGCTACTTGGAAGGCTGAGAAGAAAGGATCACTGGTGTCCAGCAGGTCGCGGGTATGGCTGCGGAAGCCTTGAGTGTGCTGCTGCACTCCAACCTGGGTGGCAGAGTAAGACTCTGACTAAAAAAAAAGAAAAAAAAGAAAAAAGAAAAGAAATGTTTGTTCTCATTAATCCTGGCTCCTGCATTGGTTTTGGGGACAGGATGAAATACTCCAGGGTGACCTCTTAAGTTTTCCTAGGGAGTTTCTGTTTTATTTTGTTCTTTGAGTTGGTGTCTCACTCTGTCGCCCAGACTGGAGTGCAGTAGCACACTCATGGCCACCACAGCTGTGAATTGCTGGACTCCAGTGATCCTTCTGCCTCAGCCTCCTAGGGAGTTTCAACAGTCCCCTTCACCAGACCTGCTCCCTAAGATATTGGCAATCTTGAGATCCCAGCCCACTCAGGCAAAGTGGCAGGTGGCTCCGGGATAATCAAGAACTAATAGTCTTGTTAACTGTTCCAGTGACAAACTGAGAGTCTTAGTGAAAGGGTCCACTGAGGGGAGGTAGGCCAGTGCCAGTGCTGATGCTGATGCTGTGCGAATAATGCAAGATTGCAACAAGGAAGAAAGTAGAAAGAAATAAAGTTTATTATTCACCTTTCACAGATTGGAAAGGGGGCCGACATTTAAAGGCAAGTGTGGCATCGAAGGACCAAGAACCGTATAAGCCAGGCTTGGTGGCTCAGCCTGTAATCCTGCGCTTTGGGAGGCTGAGGTGAGTGGATTGCCTGAGCCCGCGGGTTCGAGACCCGCCTGGGCAACTTGGCGAGACCTCATCTCTACAATAAATCAAAAAATGAGCCGGGCGTGGTGGCACACACCTGTACTTCCAGCTACTTGGAAGGCTGAGGCAGAAGGATTGCTGGAGCATAGCAGGTCGAGGCTGCGGTGGCCGGAAGCGTGCCACTGCACTCCAGTCTGGGCAACAGAATGAGACTCTGACTCAAAAAAAGAACTGGGTATATTTAAGGGCCTTTGTGGTAAGGGGGTTTAGGCCCAGAGGAATGTCCAGGGCTGTGGATCCTTGATGTTGATTGTAGCCACATGAGTCTTAGATCTTGAGGTTGCCAGATATTAGCATTTCATGCCCTCCTATGGTGGTCTAGCTGGGAGGAGACAAGGGGAGGGGGTTTTCCTGCAAGAGACTTGTCAGAGGTATGCAGTCCACAAACTCCTTGACCAAAAGGTGGTCTATTATAATTTCTATGGCTTTGTCCTTGTCTTGCATCTGATGGAGATTTGCCGAGGGGGTGAGGTAGGCTGACACTTGGCCTGCAGTAGAATGTTATTTTAAAATGTTTGAATGCCTCCTAAAACCTCCTATTGGAAATGTATCTATCTATGTCTAACCTGTGCTAGATTCAAAGTGTGTCAGGGATAAAGTCTAAGCAAAAATGGTTATGCTGAGGCAAAAAGACTACACTAAACTTATTCTAGGTTTCTATAGGTACCTCCTTTCAGTTAGCTTTGAAAGCAACTTGGGAACTATGGCTAGCCCTTACATAGGGGACATAAAGGGTAGGGAGAAGTCTACTCAACACTGTCAGTGGGCAAGTATCTCATCTCTCTCAGGGAGAGAATCTTACTCTGGTGTTCCTTGCCTGGGTGTCCTTATGTATAACTAGGGGTAGGAATCACTCCACGGGGCTTGAGGATCCTGCCCTGGATATGGCCTGGCCCATGGGGCTTTCTCTGCTAGTCAGGACCATAAAACAGGTGCTGCACTCCCTAGCTTGGAGAGCCCTCCTCTGCTGAGCCAGCCCTCAAGAGCCTCTTGAAAAACTGCCTCTGTGAAGCAGAGGAACCAAGGGCTTGTAAAAGAAGATTTCAGAAGTTCTTAGATCCTAATACTTGTGGAGTAAAGATATCCACAATATAGCTGGGTGTGATAGCGTGCACCTGTAGTTCCGGCTACTTGGAAGACTGAGGCAGAAGGATCGCCGGAGCCCAGCAGGTCGACACTGGGATGGCCATGAGCATGCCACTGCACTCCAGCCTGGGCGACAGAGTAAGACTTCGGCTCAAAAAAAAAAAAACCAAAAAACTTAGAGTTAACTGGGACCTGTCCTACCACCCAAAGGAAGTTCTAAGCAATTGGTGTTGGTACCCCAAGGACGTAATGATGAAATCACTGGGAGACCAAGGCCATCTTGGATAGAGTGTTCTGAACATAAAGTTAGGTCAAGGGTCACAGGTCAGGGTTAAGCATCCTTGCAAGCTTTGGGGGACCTCAGGGAGGACATGGTTCACTTTCTGATGGTTGCCTTCAGTAGAAGGGAAGGCCAGCTTTTAGCACTCTTGGGCCTGGGAGCTAAATCTCAGTAGCTACTCCTGGGTTTCCTCACATACCTCATACTTGATGCCCAGTTATTCATGGCCTAAAGTGAGAACAAAATGTGTAAGAGACAGCAATTCTGAGGAAACAACTTAGGTTTGTGTTCAAAGAAGTCGCTGCGGGAACTTGGCGAACATCTGAATCCACGGAAAGGGGGAGTAGGAAGGTGGGGGGTTGAGCAGCTGTTGCTCCCAGGGGCAGTATTTCCAGCACTTCTGGGTTGTCCTCCGATGGCACTTGGGGAGAGGGCACCAAGTAATTGTCCTACTTCCAAAGGGAAGGAAAGTGGTGGTAGGAAAAAAGCCTGAAGGTAGCTGACTCCTGTGCCAAACCTTAGGGAGTCCAGCCCCAGTGTTTGCTCACAGTCCAGGACTTGTTTGAGAGCAAAATATAGCAGACATTAAAGTGATCCAGGTTGTGAATGTATATATATACTTTTTTTTTGTTTCTATGTCCTGAACTCAGATAATAGTGATTCTTTCTGACAAATTTCAGCTAAAGTAGCACATTTGATTGCAGATAAGAACTATTTCCAGCCGGGCTCGGTGGCTCAGCCTGTAATCCCGCGCCTTTGGGAGACTGAGGTGAGTGGATTGCCTGAGCCCGTGGGTTCGAGACCCGCCTGGGCA
>NW_007249940.1:636254-671351 GCF_000164805.1 Carlito syrichta | reverse complement strand
CAGGCGTGGAAGCGCGCGCCTGTAATTCCGGCTACTGGGAAGGCTGAGGCGGAAGGATCGCCGGAGCCCAGCAGGTCGAGGCTGCGGTGGCCGGGAGCGGCCACTGCACTCCAGTCTGGGTGACATAGTGAGACTCCAACTCAAAAAAAAAAAAAAGAAACATTTCCTACCATATCGGATAAATGCTGCATGCATTCAGAGTGTGACTAAAACTCTTCATGCCTAACTTGTTGCTATAGATTTATGGGATTATGGGATTTGTTTCTGGGACCTGCTAGGTCTAATTAAAGTTTTAGTACTCCTAGGAGACCGGCTGTGGTTTGCACAGACGGATCTTGAAAAATGCCTTCTGAATGTGCTTTCAACTCTGTCGCACTGAAGACACAGTTGCTCACAGTGAATGCTCCAGGGGTCGTTGTCGAGTTCTGGTGTTTGTACTTTCTGTCCTAAATCCCTAGCTGTTAATTTATTGAATTTTGCTAAAAGACATTATCCCTACTGAAGAGTTCAAGAGCTAAACAGACTGTCCTGTTCTTGCATCGTAGCACCTGTGTGGACATGAGTTCTGTGCAAAGAGCTCCTTCCTTCCTTCCTTCCTTCCTTCCTTCCTTCCTTCCTTCCTTCCTTCCTTCCCTCCTCTCCCCTCCCTCCATCCCTTCCTCCCTCCCTCCCTCTTTTCTTCACTGGCCTGAGCACTGCCCTGAAACAAGGACCCTGGTCCTCACGAGAAGGGGACAAGTTTTCTGGGAAGGGCCAGAAGAATGATGTCTTCTCACACCAGCCTGGTATCCCCCCACCTCACCCCTTAAATACTGAGACTTGACTGTCTGTCTCCCCAGCTATTGTCCTGGAAGAGTAAAATGGGAGAAGAGAAACCCCATGCAGTCCCACAGGGTCAGCTAATATCACTGGAAGCCTAATAGCTTCCCAGCTCCCATGTCTCTCCTGGGCCTAAGCCAAGATTCCCAGTTTCCTGCTGGACATGTCCACTCGAAAGTCCCTCTGGTGCCCCAAACCCAAGAAGTCCAAACTGACCTTGTCACCTATCTCTCTTCTCTCCCTTTCCTTATGAATAGTCTTGTGTTTCACCTTCAGTTAACAGTATCACCACACATCCAAGCTGGAATCTCAGGATCCTTGTCCCCTGTTCCTCCTCCTTTCCACATGCCCCTGACAGCTGGCCCTGAGGCTTCTACCTATTGACACGTGCCAAGAGTCATCCCCTTCTCTGGGCTCTCACTGCCATGGTTGGTTGTGGTTCAGAGCACTTTCCACATCTTGCCTGGACCTTGGAGATGATGGCCTCCCAATTGGTCCACCTGCATCCAGCCTCTCCCTCCTCCAGTCGCTCCCCACCCTGGCACTGGAAGGACTGTCTTCCTGGTCTGTCTGTCAAGGAAAACCTCGGGTAGTTTCCTATTGCTCACAGAACAAAGCTCTCAGCTTGGCCAGCAGGGCCCTGAATAGCTGACCCCAAACACTCATCCACTCCCCTTTGCGCAGCCTCGCCACTATTGTCTGCGTCCCCCTCCCCCAAAAAAATGCACTGAGCTCTTTCATGCAAATATTGCTCCCTCTGCCTGGAATGTCCTTCCCCTTCCTCCACTGCTCCTCCTGGCAAAACCCTCCATCCCTCAAGATCCAGCTCCAACCTTCTTCATCCATGATGCTTTCTCCGGCTTCCCCAGGTATCTTCCTCTATTACAGCACCCGCTGGACCATGAGGGTGTATGTGTGCTTTGATATCTCTCACTAGATGGGGAAAGTTCTCAAAGGCTGCCTGGGACCATACTGGGTTTTCCTTTGCATTCTCAAAGTCTAGTAAAATACCTGATATTCAGTAGGTGCTTGATAAATGTTTGCTACAATTCAGTCAAATATGACAAACTAATATCAAACACAGAGCTCCAAGCCTTTGCATATGCCATTCCCCTCATCATGCATTCCCATTTCTTTCCTTTATTTATTTATTTATTTTTATTTTTATTTTTTGAGTCAAAGTCTCACTCTCTCACCCAGGCTGGAGTACAGTGGCACACTCACAGCCACCACAGCCGTGACCTGCTGGGCTCAGGCGATCCTTTTGCTTCAGTCTTCCAAGTAGCTGGAACCATAAGCATGTGCCACCAAGCCTGGTTGATTTATTGATTTTTTGTAGAGATGAGGTCTCACCATGTTGCTCAGATGGGTCTCAAACCCCTGAGCTCAGACAATCTTCTCACGTCTGCCTCCCAAAATATTGGGATTACAGGCATGAGCCATGGCACCCAGTGTTCTTTCCTTTATTTTTGTTTGCTGTTTTCTTCAATCTCTTTCTCAAGTCCCTCTCAAGTCACCTCTTTGGAAGGTAGCTATGCTCCCCACTATACCACCAATACCACAGTTCAAGGCACCTTTTTGAGGAAGACTTTCCTGATGAACTTTATCCAACTCCACTCCTTTTGCTTGATTCCCTCTTGGCAATTATGTAGTTGTAGCTTCTCCAACAGTACCCACAGCAATAATTCTGTCTAGCAAGCCCTAGAAAAGTGTTCCCTTTCAAAATTCCCCTCCCATGCAAATGGCGAGTCTTTTGGAGAGGAATTCCATCTCCAGTTCTATTTCAGCTTTCATCAATATTGCTTTTTACAGTTTGTAAACATTTCCCCCAAATTAGGAATAGCCTCTAACTCTGACTCATGACTTGAGATCCCACACAGCGAAGTAAATCTTCAGCTTATACACTGATCCTAAACACCAGAAATATTTAGTCCCTGTGAAAAAAAAGTTACTCAATTGTGTCTTAGAGGAAAATTTGTTCCTCTCAACTCCTTTTAATGAACTAACACATGTATTGCAAAAAGAACTGGTGTAAGTGTGTTGGCAGCATATAAAAAGAATAAGCTGGCTGGGTGTGGTGGCTCACGCCTGTAATCCCAGCACTTTGGGAGGCAGAGGCGAGAGGATTGCCTGAGCCCACGGGTTCGAGACCAGCCTGTGAGATGTGGTGAGACCTTGTCTCTACAACAAATCAAAAAAATTAGCTGGTCATGGTAGCGCATGCCTGTAGTTGCAGCTAGTTGGAAGGCTGAAGTGGAAGGATCGCCTGAGCCCAGCAGGTTGAGGCTGAGGTGGACGTGAGCAGTGTACTACTGCATTCCAGACTGGGTGACAGAGTGAGACTCTGACCCCCACCCCAAAAAGGGATGATAATAGTTCCTACTTCACAGGATTGTTGTGAGGGTTACGTGAATCAGTTCTTCACAGACTCAGTGGTCTATAAATGTTAGTAATTATTATTATTTTTTCCTCATTCTTTCCCACATATAAGAGCCCTATCTTTCACCTGCTGTACTAAGTCATAGGGAATTCCAAAGGAAACCAGGCCTGGGGAAACTAGGGGCTCACAGAATAAAACTTGGAACATGGATGTGTCATCAGCTAAGAGAGGCTACAGTGATCAAGAGAACCAGGATGCCAGATAAAGCTAAAGGGTCTCACACCTTTACAAATGCTAACCATTAAGCAGTCTGCTAGAATAACTAACTGCAGGACATGATGGCAAGAAAAATAACATGTGACTAAGTCAACTTGCTGGTTCAGTTTCCCCACTGCTCCCACCCCTTGTCTTTAGTAAGGTCCAGTCTCAAACCAGCCTGGCCAGAGACAGCAGGTGGTAACAACTAACCTTTAGCCAGAGTGAGTGCAAGGCCGAGAAACCAAAACAGCTCTTTCTGGCAAAGGCAGTTCCCAGATGTGACCACATCCAGGGAAAGATGTTAAGGTTTGCTCACCACAAAGTCTACAAGTTTACATTGCAAGGGCTGATCTTTCAAACTTGCAACATTTTGAATAAACTAGAGTGGGAAGTTGAGTCATGAGTTTATTTTGTAGTCAATAATGTCATGGACAGATCTTGTCCTTTCATTACTCAATTTCTATCCCTGAGTCAATATTGGCCCTGCCTTTAGGTCTCTGTGGTGACTTTCAATCAACCGTGGGGTTTGGCAGTTTTCATTCCAATGGAATCACACTGCCAAAATGGATGTTGTCATTCAGTAAGTGGAAAACAGCTGTTTCCAGGCTCCAACTTGGCCAGGAAGTAAAGTAGTGCTGGTATCTGATAAGAGGAATTTAAGCCTAGATGCTGTGTGAAAAGTGTTAGTATTTTTGACTGGTGGTCTCCAAATAAAAAGTATGCAAAATGCATATTTTACCCATGCAATAGTTGTCTTCATATATTGTTCATGAGGTGAATTTGGTGGCTGAAGATGAATGCAGTGGAATACAAATAACTCTTACGCTAACCAACTTTAGTCACCTGGCCTATCGTGACTCTGCCTCTTCTTTCTTTGCAATAAACAACTTCTTTTTAAAAATTTACTGTTTCATGGCCGGGAATGGTGGCTCAAGCCTATAATCCCAGCATTTTAGGAGGCCGAGGTGAGAGGATTGCTTGAGTTCACAGGTTTGAGACCAGCCTGGGCAACATGGTGAGACCTCATCCCTACAATAAATCAAAAATTAGCTAGGCATGGTAGCGCGTGCCTGTAGGTCTGGCTGCTTGGAAGGCTGAGGTGGAAGGATCGCCTAAGCCCAGCAGGTCGAGGCTATGGTGGCCGTGAGCATGCCACTGTACTCCAGCCTGGGCGACAGAGCGAGACTCAACTCAAAAAACAAACTAACAAAAATTTACATTTCGGCCAGGTGTGGTGGCTCAGGCCTATAATTCTAGCACTTTGGGAGGCTGAGGTGAGAGGATTCGCCTGAAATCATGGGTTCGAGATCAGCCTGGGCAACTTGACGAGACTTCATCTCTACAATAAATCAAAAAATTAGCTGGACGTGGTGGCTCATGTCTGTAGTGCCAGCTACTTGGAAGGCAGAAGGATCACCTGAGCCCAGCAGGTCAAGGCTTCAATGGCTGGGAGAGGGCCACTGCACTTCAGCCTGGATGACAGAGTGAGACTCCAACTAAAAAAAAAAAATTGCTGTTTCATTAATGCTAATTATTTCAAACATATACAAAAGTTAGAAAAACTAATAAAATGAATTCTTATTGTCTAGTTTTAACAATCATCAACATTTTGTCATTGTTTCGTCAATCCAACCCTCTCCCTAGTTAAAATAAATTGTTTTTGGAGGGAAGGAGTATTTTAAACCAAATCCCAGACACTATGTCATTTCACTAATACATAGATCTGTATGTATCTTTAGCAGATTGGGTTTTTAGAAACATAATCACAATACCACTTCTAACTAAATGAGCAGTAATTTTCTAATATTAGTTAACACTTAGTCCAATTTCAATTTTGTTTGAAAAGCTCCGCTTCAGAAGAAACATTTTGTTGTTGTTGTTGTTGAGTCGGAGTGTCATTTTGTTGCCCAGACTGGAGTACAGTGGCACGCTCACGGCCACCGCAGCCTCTACCTGCTGGGCTCAGGTGATCCTTCCACCTCAGCCTTCCAAGTAGCAGGGACTACAGGCATGCACCACCACGCCCGACTAGTTTTTTGATTTATTGTAGAGATGAGGTCTTGCCACGTTGCCCAGGCTGGTCTCGAATCTGTGGGCTCAGTCAATCCTCTCACCTTAGCCTCTCAAAGTGCTGGGATTATAGGCATGAGCCACCGTGCCCGGCTAGAAGAAACTTTTGAAATGAGGAATTGGAGGCTCCAAGAAATGACATACCTTGCCCAAGTTCAGAGGGACAGTTAATGAAAGAATTATTCAGTGTTCTTTTTGGCTTCTCCACTGTTTTTGGTTATGTTTTGCTTTCTACTTTTCACTTACAGCCTCTGATTGTCTTTCTTAGCTTTTTCTCCTTCTCATCTAGCAAAATAGTTACTGGTTCCTATTTTAGGGTGAAAAAAAGCAACACTAAGAACTAGGATCATGATGCTAGAAATCATATTTGCTCTATATGTTCTCAATGGAAGATTCTGCAGTAAATCAATGCCAGAACTGATTAGATGACTTTGGCAACCTCCTGTTCATACATTAAAGCCAGTGACATTCCCATGTCTCTGTCTGTACATGTTTGTTCTTCTGGGTACAGTGCTTCAGCATTTGGATACTTGGGACCTTTGTAAATACTTGCCCAGGATTACAGCACTTCTTGAATCTGTGGCACACCCTGGCACATGCAAACAAGGGGAATATTGGAAGGAGCAGGCCAAATGCATCACAGAAGTGCAGCGAGGATTAACAGCTAAAGTTCTTAAGAGCAGCTGCTGACTAGGGATCTCTGGATAATAGGCAAGTGGGCCTTAAGGCTCAAGGGAATGGTCTAGGAAAAGCAGGGCTGAACACGCCCTGCATAAAGTCCTGTATAAAGATCAGTATAGCTAGAGCCCAGGATCCATACTGGAGAGTCTGTGAGGTTATGAGTGGGCAGATTGTGGAGTGCTAGATGTGTTTAGCAGAGATATTTGCATTTTTATACTAACTCCAAACAAACGAACAAGCAAATCAACAAACCAGCAGGCCAACTCATGAAAAAATAGTTAGAAATGTAAATAAAAGTCTTATTAAATTCCAGTGTGAGCCACTGAATCCAGCCAACCCTAACATTCTATAGCTATTTTTTCTTTTAGTGTCATGGAATGTCTTGGGGTTGAGTTATTACTGCATATCTCTTCCCTACATTGAATGTTGGTTAAAAGTCATAGTGGATCCAGCTACTTGAAAGGCTGAGGCAGAAGGATCACCTAAGCCCAGAAGGTCGAGGCTGCGGTGGCCATGAGCGTGCCACCACACTCTAGCCTGGGCGAAAGAGTGAGACTACAACTCAAAAAAAAAGGCATAATGGATACTCTATAGGTTCCCAGGGACTTTTGGATTTCTTATCAAAACTCCTTGGATGAAAAGTAGTAATCTTTCTGGATTGTGTTAGCAGGAAGAGAACATATGAGAACAATGAACACGTGTAGGGTTGCTTGCAGTGTAGACTTTTCTGGGGGCTATGTGGAAACATATGACTCTATTTGTGACAGAAAAAAACAATATGTATTTCAATATGACTTTATCAACTTTCCTCTTTTTAAGACCGCCTATCTCAGTGCCTTTCCTCTATTGGCAACTTCTGCTCAGCAGTTTACCCTGTTTCACTTTGTGAAATAATTTACTAAGTATAAGATAGTCCTAGCCGGGTTCGGTGGCTCAGCCTGTAATCCTGTGCCTTTGGGAGGCTGAGGTGAGTGGATTGCCTGAGCCCGCGGGTTCGAGACCTCATCTCTACAATAAATCAAAAATCAGCTGGGCGTGGTAGCGCACGCCTGTAGTTGCGTCTACTCGGAAGGCTGAGGCGGAAGGATCGCCGGAGCCCAGCAGGTCGAGGCTGCGGTGGCCGGGAGCGGCCACTGCACTCCAGTCTGGGCGACAGAGTGAGACTCCAACTCAAAAAAAAAAAAAAAAAAAGATAGTCCTACTGAACCAAGGAAGCCATAAACCTGCTTTGCCCACTCCTTTGTTCATGTCCCTTCTCCTTCCCTTCCTATCTCTAATTCAACCTTTCTGTCTCAACTTCTCACATCCTTCAATGCCCTGGAGTCCTCATTCCTGACCCTTTATGCCATATTGCCCACCCTTGGCCCTATGAGCTACCTTTTATTCATTCGTGCTTGCATTTACTTATTCATCAGTATTAAGAACCTACTGTCTATCAGAGGCAAGGAGTTTATCTCAGAACTCTTCAGAAGGTGCCACAGAGAAGACGTTGAGCTGGGTCTTGAAACAGAATGAGAGTTTCCTGAGAAATAAGGTGAAGAATGAAAAAGGAAGCATTATTCTGGGCAGAGAAACAACATCTACAAAGTCAATGGGGCATACCTAGAGCATAGGGAACATCTATGTTTCCTGTGTTAGAGGTGATGTTGGAAAGTGAGCAGAGGACAAGTAATGGAGGGCCATGTATGCTGTGCTAAGGGTTTGGGTTTTATCCAACAGGCTCAAAGAAGCCATTGAGAGCTTTTAGGCAGGAGATTAAAAATCAGATTTGCATTTGGGAAAATCACCATGGCAATAGAAGGAAAGAGGGCTTGGAGAGAAAGACTACTAATAGGAGGGGGACTTGTCAGGACACTATTGCAATATTTCAGGTGAAAGAAGGCCAGGGCCAATGCAGTGCCAATAGGGTTGAGTACAAATGGACAGTTGGGCACATGAGTGGGTATTTAAGAGGTAGGTGATAAGAATTAGTAACTGGTCAAATGAGGGAGATGAGGGAGAAGGTTTCTGTCTCAGCTGATTAGCTGGATGGGAATGCCGTTTATTAGAACAGAAAACACAAGAGAAGTCAGGTTTGAGGGAAAAGTAATGAAACACAGTTTGAACATGTTGAGAGCAAAAGGGTCTCTTTCAAGTGCTGTTAGGTAAAGAGCACCTGAAAGAAAGCTAAACACCTTCCAAGTAGCTTAATGAGAAACTGCATGATTCTGTATAAATAATAAAATTGAAGATTAAGTTAATACCACTTACTTGATTTCTTAGCAAGAAATCTGCTGTATTTAGAAATATTCATTAATTTAAAAAGCAATTTTAGAAACTAAAGCTTTTATAAAACTGGAATGCATACAAGAGAAAAAATAGATTATCATGACCTTATTAAGTTACTTGTGTAGAGTTTGTTCAGCTGAATTATATGAAATAAGTTGGCTAGCTCTTCACTCTTCATCATAAAATCTTTTTTCCAGAGACTTAGAGTCAATTCAATTAGCTTTGCTGATAGAAAGAAGAATAGCACAAGTAATTGAAAACCACAGAGATTTAAAGCCATGGGCAACTCCCAGAAAAAATGTGACCTCATGTAGTTCTTTGAAACCCTGGATTGGCCTCACCAGCAGATACAAGTGGTCAGGGAGTGACCTTCATGAAATTTTATGTTCTAGAAAGTTTATAAGTAGCCAGTAAGAGAAAGCAGTGGGAGGAAATAATAACAATGAAATGTAAAATTGAGATTAAAAGGTTGTTCATTATTATTATCACACAGTTATTGATAGGGGTTGGATTATTTGAAAGAGCAAAGGGTGAAAACTGAAATATAGTAGTGAATGAGTAACTAAAGAAACAAGGACAGATCTATATATGCTTTTTTGAGTTACAATTAGATACAGTCTTAGGTTTTCACATAGCCCAAAAGGTCTCTAAAGATATCTGAAAAAAGAACAATTATTTATTTGTAAATTAGACTAAAAATCTAGAGGCTAGATCTGATTTCTCTTTTTCCCTTACACCCTACAATCCACATCAGTATGTCCTGTCTCCAAAATGTGTCTTGAATCCACCCCTTTCTTCCCCCTCTTCTCTGTTATCTCCTCAGCCCAGGCCACCGGCACCTCTTGCTTAGACTGTTGCAGTAGCTTCCTAACTAGTCTTCCTGCCTTTACTCTTACCCTGCTCCCCTATTCTCCATCTGGCAGCCAGAGGAATCTTTGAGGAATTTTAACCAGATTGTGCAGTTCTCTTGTTTAAAACTCTTCAATGAGCCAGGTGCGGTGACTCAAGCCTGTACTTCCAGGACTTTGAGAGGCTGAGGCAAGAGGATTGTCTGAGCCTAGGGGTTTGAGACCAGCCCGGGGAACTTGGTGAGACCTCGTCTCCTCAATATATCAAAAAATTATCTGGGCATGGTAGCACGCGCCTGTAGTACCTACTACTTGGAAGGCTGAGGCAGATGAATCACCTGAGCCCAGCAGGTAGACACTGGGGTGGCCCTGAGCAATCCACTGCACTCCAGCCTGGGCGACAGAGTGACACTGACTCAAAACAAAACAAGAAAAACTCTTCAATGCCTTCTCGCTATGCTTAGAAAAAAATCCAAACTCATTATAGTGGCCTAAAAGTAAAAACCCTATACTCTCTGGTCTCTACATACTTCTCCCACCTTATCTTTCATCACTTCCTCGTTTGCTAAACAGCATCATACCCGCTGCTTTCTGTTCCTCAAATAAGCCAAGCTCTCTCCACCCCTCAGGGCCTTTGCATTTGCTGTTCTCTCTGCTTAAAAGTCTTTCTCCTCACATCCCCAAATGACTGACTCACTCTTCTTTTTCTGTTAAAATGTTTTATTGTCACTGTGAAATGAGGAGCAAAGGCGTGCCAGGCATTCATGAGCCAACGCTTATCTTTACTTATTGAAATAATTCACAAAAATTTCATGCATTTTTAAGTGTACCATTCCATGACTTGTAGTAAATTCAAGTTGTGAAACCATCACCACTAAGTTCACACTTTTCTTCACCCTGAAAAGAAACCCCAAATCCTTGAGCTATTACCCCTCACCTCTTATCTCCTCCCCAGCCCAAAGCAACCATGAATATACCATGTCTCCATAAACTTGCCTATTCTGAACATTTCATAGAAATGGAATCTTATAATACATGGCCTTTTGTAACTGGCTTTTTCAATGAGCATAATGGTTTTGAAATTCATCCATGTTATAGCATTATTTCATTCCTTTTTAGGGTTCAATAATATTTCATTGTGTGAATATAGCACCTTGTGTGTGTATTGTTTCCACTTTTTAGCTAGTTTGAATAACACTGCTATGAGTGTTTGTGTAAAAGTTTTTGTACAGACACAGACTTTCATATCTTTTGAGTATATATGTAGAAATTGCATTGCTGAGTCATAGGGTAACTTGGCATAAATTTTTGTTGACTGACTCATTCAAGACTCTGCTCAAAGGTTATCTCCTCTGAGAAGCTTTCCTCAACAACTCCATTTATTTATTTATTTATTTTGTTATTATTATTTTGAGTTAGAGTCTCACTCCATCGCCCACACTGGAGTGCAGTGGCACACTCATGGCCACCCCAGTGTCGACCTGCTGGTCTCCAGCGATCCTTCCGCCTCAACCTTCCAGGTCGCTGGAACTACAGGTGCACGCTACCACTCCTAGCTAATGCTAATTTTTAAAAATTTATGTTGTGGCGATGAGGTCTCGCCATGTTGCCCAGGCTGGTCTCGAACCCACGGGCTCAGGCAATCCTCTTACCTCAGCCTCCCAAAGTGCAGGGATTGCAGGCTTGAGCCACCATGCCTGGCAACACCTCTATTTAAGTAATCACCCAACCTCACCATCACCTTGCCCAATTGTTTTCTACATAGCACTTACCACTATTTAATTTTGTCTACTTTATTAGTTTACTTATTGACCAACAATCTCTCACCACTAGAGCATCAACCCCACAAGGACAGAACCTTGTCAGTCTTGCTCATTGCTAGGACAGTGAGCAATGCATAGAGAAGACTCAGTAAATATTTATTGACTACATGAATGAATCTATGGCAGAAATGTTAGTCCTTTTATTCCCACCACAGGGCCTATTTGCAAATCTACTGATGACTATTTTAATGCTTTTCTATTTCCTTGTTGTTCTGTGGGAAAAGTAAAAACTAGCCCATTTAAATTATAGGAAGGAGCAACTGTTGCAAAGAAAAGTGTAGTTCATTTGACTTAGACTTGTACTTCCCACCCTACTAGTTCACCTCCACTCCAGGAGTTGCAAATGCAACCAAGGTCAAATGGCTTTAGTGGCTACTTACTCCCTAAGATTGCAAAAGATGAGGGGGGGTGTGTTAAAGGAAAAAATGTAGTGAGTAAAATGAGATGTGAAATGCCCCACTTTGCAGAATTGTTGAGAATTTCCCCCTTGAAAAATTAGGTACTCTTCAAAATGCCTAGACTTCCAATTTTTAGATAAAACTTCAAACACTTTTTTTCCTGGCAACGTTCACATTATTAACCTGGAAATCTTTCTAAGAAGAGTAATATTAGTCTGTTATATCTTTATCAGGGAATGACAGAGAAGTTGTATGATAACCTGATTTTGACCCTGATAAACAGTCATTTGTGTAAAATAAATGGCACAAGTATAAAGGGGAAGGAGGTTATCTGAGAAAAATTTTTTCTCTTTCTTTTTTTTTTTTTTTGAATTGGAGTCTCACTCTCTTCCCAGGTTGGAGTGCAGTGGCACACTCCCGGCCACCGCAGCCTCAACCTGCTGGGCTCAGGTGATCCTTCTATCTCAGCCTTCCAAGTAGCTGGAACTACAGGCAGGCACCACCACGCCCGGCTAATTTTTTGATTTATTGTAGAGATGAGGTCTCGCCAAATTGCCCAGACTGGTCTTGAACCCGTGGGCTCAGGCAATCCTATCACCTCGGCCTCCCAAAGTGCTGGGATTATAAAAAAAGGCCACCTCGCCTGGCCTTTTTCCCTTCTTAATGGGAAAATGAGATCAAGATTTGTATGCAAAATGTTTTTCTAGCTGGTTTGCTTCAATTAGCCTTCCTATGCCCCTGTTAGAGAGTGGAGGCTTAAGAAAAATCTAGATGCAGAATTGAATAGGTGTGATCACACATTAACGTTTCAGAAGAAATCAGAGTGGCTTGTGTAACAATTTTTTTTTTTTTGGGTTGGAGTCTCACTCTGTCGCCCAGACTGGAGTGCAGTGGCCGCTCCTGGCCACCACAGCCTCGACCTGCTGGGCTCCGGCGATCTTTCCGCCTCAGCCTTCCGAGTAGCCGGAATTACAGGCATGCGCTACCACTCCCGGCTGATTTTTTGAGTTATTGTAGAGATGAGGTCTCGCTGCCCAGGCGGGTCTTGAACCCGCAGGCTCAGGTAATCCACTCACCTCAGCCTCCCAAAGGCATGGGATTACAGACTGAGCCACTGAGCCCGGCTTGTGTAACATTTTTATATACATCCTAATACCTTCCCTTACAACTTTGCATTTCAAGGATGCCTCTCAGAAGGAGTTTGTTGTTTGAAATTGCTGGTTAAATATTTTAAAGCTTTAAACAAGTACATTTAGGATACAGCCTTGGGTGGAGAGTAGGGGCCTGGTAGGGAGGAGTAGATACTATATTCTAGAAATCCCTCCAAGTTGGTGATTCTCTCAAGTCTAATCACCGCAGGTGAAACATTTCAGGTAGATAGTCCCAAAGTGCAAAAGAAAAGTAATCACAGGTATAAATGTAGATAAATTTCTCCCAACAATTTATTTTCTAATGCATGCCTAGTCTCCATACTAATAAACAAAACAGTGTGGAGCAAAACAAACAAGGTAAAGAAAGATATACTCGGATCACCATTTATATAAAATTTAAAAAGGTGCAGAAGTGCTGGGTGCGGTACTCATGCCTATAATCCCAGCACTCTGGGAAGCAGAGGCAAGAGGATTGCCTGAGTACAGGGGTTCGAGACCAGCCTGGGCAACTTGGAGAGACTTCATCTATACAATAAATCAAAAAAAATTAGCCGGGTGTGGTGACACACGCTTGTGGTTCCAGCTACTTGGAAGGCTGAGGCAGAAGGATCACTTGAGGCCAGTAGGTCGAGGCCGCAGTGGCCGTGAGTGTGCCACTGCTCTCCAGCCTGGGTGGCAGAGTGAGACACCTGCTCAAAAAAATAAATAGGCCGGGTGCGGTGGCTTACAACTGTAATCCCAGCACTTTGGGAGGCCGAGGAGAGAGTACTGCCTAAACCCAGGGGTTCAAGAACAGCCTGGACAACTTGGCAAGACCTCGTCTCTACAATAAATCAAAAATAGCCAGTCATGGTAGCACACGCCTGTGGTTCCAGCTACTTGGAAGACCGAGGCAGTAGGATCGCCTGAGTCCAGCGAGTTAAAGCTGCGGTGGCCGTGAATGTGCCACTGTACTCTAGCCTGTGCAACAGAGTGAGACTCTAACTCGATAAACAAACAAACATAAATAAACAAAAATAAAAAGGTGTGGAAGAACACTACATATTATTTATAGATGCATGCATATGTAGTAAAACTACAAAAATCTGCATGGGAATGACAATCTTCATATTCAGAACTTCGGTAGACCATAGGAAGATGAGAGCAGGAGGACACAGAGGCATCACTTGTATCTGTCAGTGTTTTTAGTAAATGTTATTGAAATGTAATACATGTATAAGAAAAAGCACAGATTAAAAGTATACCCATGTAACCACTACTGTGTCTGTAAAGTTATCATTTATTTATTTTTGAGTTGGAGTCTCACTGTCATCCAGGCTGGAGTGCAGTGGCACACTCACGGCCACCGCAGTCTCGACCTGCTGGGCTCAGGCAGTCCTTCCACCTCAGTCATTCAAGTAGCCAAACTACAGGCGTGCGCTACCATGCCCGGCTTATTTTTTGATTTATTGTACAGACGAAGTCTTAACCAAATTGCCCAGGCTGGTCTCGAACCCACTGGGCTCAGGCAACCTTCTTGCTTAGGCCTCCCAAAGTGCTGGGATTACAGGCTTGAGTCACTGCACCTGGTCCTATATTATCTATACTTTTCATACCCCTGAAGGGTTGTTTTGGGGTTGGTTGGTTTGTTTGTGACTGTGTCTTGCTCTCCACCCAGGCTGGAGTGCAGTGGCACTCCTGCCTCAGCCTCCTGAGTAGCTGGGACTACAGGCATACTACACCCAGCTAATTTTTTTGTAAAGAGTTGGAGGTCTCACTATGTTGCCCAAGCTGGACTGGAACTCCTGGCCTTAAGAGGTCCTCCTGCCTTGGCCTCCCAAAGCTTTGGAATTACAAGCACGAGCCACCACACCCAGCCCAAAGGGCTTTTATTTTATTTTGAGTTGGAGTCTCACTCTGTCACTCAGGCTGGAGTGCAGTGGCACAATCACGGCCACCACAGCCTTGACCTGCTGAGCTCAGTTGATCCTTCCACCTCAGCTTTCCAGGTAGCTGGAACTACAGATATTTATTTGACTGATTTTTCTGGATTTATTGTAGAGATGAGGTTTCACCAAGTTGCCCATGCTGACCTTGGACCCCTGGTCTCTGGCAATTCTCTCACCTCGGCCTCACAAGTGCTGGGATTACAACTGTGAGCCACCGCACCTGGCCTGATCTAATGTTAATAGACTGAGAGGGGAAACCCCGCAAGGCCCATCTGTTTAGATTCTTCTTGGCCTCTCTGAGCATGCATTCCTTTCTTCTGGGGATAGAGCAGGACCCTCTCTGGAATGGGTGTCCTATGCGGGGTTCTGTTGTCTGTCTCCTCCCACAGGTGAAAAGAATCAGACTGGAAAAAGGAACCTGGACATAAGGTTGTTTGTTTGGGATGCTACCAATGTTGCCCTTTGCTGGTGAAAAACTCAACTTGTAGAAGGCCAGTTGCATTCGTTTGTTGCCATCAATCTAAGCCACCCCCAACTTGTAAACAGGATTTGCATGCTGAAATCCACTGTTTAAAACTTGCCTGCATTTTCTCATAAACAAAATCACTGTTTTGCATGGTGGTTGAGCCCCCAGGGTCACCTCCCAAATCAGTACAGTAATTAAAACCTACCCATGTTTCTGTGCAAAATGAGGTCCATTTGGATTAGGTGTTCACCAAGTGTTTCCTTTGTGCAAGGCACTGCAAGGGCTACAAATGTGATTCAGAAAGAGTCTTTGTCTCTAAGAAAGTTTTTTGGTCTTGTAAAGGAAGAGAAGATATGAGCATGAGTGACTATAAGAGGTTATCTACGTGCAGAGGGAACAGTGAAGATCAAAAACAGGAAGTCCGCATCTCGGAAGGAGACACCAGGGAAAGCTTTATGAAAAAGAGTTGAATTTCAGATGAACAATGACAGTTAAAGGGGTAGGGTGCTTCAGGGAGAAAGAACAACGGAAGCAAAAGCATGAAATAGGAAACGTGGGCTGTGGTCTAGAAATGGCAAATAACCCCTCCAGTTGGGCCGGGGTATGAGGCAGAATCCATATAACTTGAAGGTCCCAGGCTATCCTTGAAGCAGGAACAGGGACAATTTGTTGAAACCGCTTGGAGTGGACGTAGAACTCCCTTCGTTCAGGTGGGGCGGGGTGAAGGGGTGAAGATGGGAAGTCCAATGGGTTGAAGGCTGTGAGTTGCTGGGGAAGGGATGCTGGGATCTAGATTAGGTTTGTAAGTTTGGAAGAGAAGGCCTAGAGAGGGCTGGGGAATGAGCAGGAGATAAGGAACAGAACCTCCCACTCTTTCCCATTCTGCCTCCCTTCCCCAATCTCTTCTCCCCCGACCCCTGGCCAGCCCAAGAAAGAGACTAAAAGAGCTAGAGGGTGGGTTAAAGAAACTTTAGTGGTAGCAGGACTGGCAGAGGAGAATAGGCTTATCTTTATTTTTTCCCCCTTTACACTATTATCTACTCCCTGGAGGGGCTGTGGGGGTCTTGGGAGGGTGTTGATGAGAGTAGCTGAAGAAAGCAGTGAATAAAAGAGATTTTTGTTCCGTTGGAAGTTGGCCTTTGTCATGCTGCCCCTTGTCACTGTTGGCCCTGCCAGGTCCTGAGCCTGCCATAGTAGGAGAGAAATGGAGAAAGAGGCAGGTATCCTCCAGCCATGCAGCCAGGGTGGCAGTTCCTAGGGGGCAAACAGATGTGGTTAGTTATCATACATCAAAGAGGCCACCGACCTCTTTCTTCTACTTATTTGGAGGGAAAATTTATTGCTATTTGTGACATTTCCTGTGTAGGAAGAGAGAGAAAACCACTGTCACCAGAGAGGCTGAGAAGGCATGAGTTTCAAATCAATCTGATAACAGTATGATAACTAAAGAATTGCTAGAATTTAAGTCAGATGCAGTGGCTAATGCCTGCAGTCCCAGTGCTTTGGGGGGCTGAGGTGGGAGTATTGCTTGAGCCCCCAAGTTCAAGGTCAGCCTGGCAACATAGCAAGGCCTCATTGCTGAAACACAAATAAACAAAGTAAATTTAATTTAGCAAGAATGCTCAGGCACTGAGCATTTACTCAGTACAAGCAGTACAAATGTAAGCCCTGAATGTAACCTGAATTTGAGTCTCTACCCTGCCACTCACTAGTTCAAGCACTTGACACAGAGTAAGAACTCACTCAATATGGAATACATGTTCAATTAATCAATCAATTAATATTAGTTATTCATATTACTAAATATCACTACACACACAATCCTATGAGGTAGGTGCTATAATGTCCTCATCTTATAAATGAGGACATTGAGCCCTGATAAATTAAGGAATTTGTACATGTTTACACAGCTACTAATGTGGCAGAACCTGAATTCAAAACCAGTTGTCAGTACAGAGTTTCTGTTTGGGACGATGAAAAAATTCTGGAAATGGACAGTAGTGATAGACCAACATTGTGAATATACTTAATAGCACTGAATTATATACTCAAAAATAGTTAGAATGGTAAATTTTATGTTATATCACACACACACACACACACACACACACACACACACACACACACACACAACCCAGTTGTCAGACCCTGGTATTTTAACCACTGTGTCATATATATGACCTCTCAGTGAACCTAATCGAATATTTATTGTTCAGAAGGTCTCCCAATGCCATAGAGCAAGGACTAGATTCATGATCAAAAGACCTCTGGTCTGCTTGTTACTATCAATGACTGACTAAGTCTTGTCTGGGTTTTCTTGGGATAAAAAGGGAACCAAGTCACACACAAGCCCCGTTCCAAAGGTTCACATCAATTGCAGACACACAGGTCCCCAATATGTTGCTGGCTGGTCTTGGGGAATGGAAGTCCAGGCAGATCTGAGACCCTGACAAGCAGGGCAAGGCAGCTCTGAGCTAGTGTACCCATTCCTAGTTACTCCTTTCACCAAAGTGAAATGTGGCAGCTACTGGGTGGGAACTTTTTTTTTGGTCAGAGTCTCATTCTGTCGTCCAGGCTGGAGTGCAGTGGACCAGCCTCGACCTGCTGGGTTCAAGCGACCCTTCTGCCTTAGCCTTTCAAGTAGCTGGAACTACAGGCGTGCACTATCACGCCCGGCTAATTTTTAATTTATTGTACACATGAGGTCTTGTCAAGTTACCCAGGCTCCCAAAGTGCTGGGATTACAGGCTGAGCCACCAAGCCCGGCGAGCCAATCCTTTTCTTATAGTATTACAATAATTGTTCAAGGTTCACTTATGAGTGAGAACATGTGATACTCAGTTCTTTGTTTCTGTGATAGATCACTCAGTATTATAGACTCTAAGTCCATCCAAGGTGCTGTGAAGTTCATAATTTTGTCCTTTATGGCTGTGTGATATTCCATCATGTATACGTACATTTTTTAAATCCAGTCCTCTTTCAATGGGCAGCACAGTTGGTCCCATGTTTTTGCTATTGTGAACAATGCTGCAACAAACATTTGTATGCAGGTATCCTTTTCATAGAATGATTTGAGTTCCTCCGGGTATATTCCCAGTAGGGGGACTGCAGGGTCATGTGGGAGGTCGATTTTTAGATCTTTTAGGAATCGTCAAACTGTTTTCCACAGAGGTTGTATTAGTTTACTCTTCCACCAACAGTGTAGAAGTGTTCGGGTGGGAACTTTTAAAAGGAAGCGAGACAACTACTGATACTGGAACTTGAGGTGGCCCCCTCTTGGAAAGGGGAAGGAAGATGAGTTCATATTGAGATAAACCATTTCTAGGGGGTGAAAACTAGATAAAGCCAGTGTTTTCACATACCACAAAAAATAAATCCACACCACAAATAATGCTAGTAGCTACTTTTCCTGCAAAAGAGATGATTTTTTTTTTTAACCCAAAGTCATTGGAAAAACCGCTGAATGTCCCCGTCGTTTCCTTGGTCCCTCTATGACTTTTCAGGATACTCAATGGAGAGAAGTACTCAGTATAATAATCGAGTTCCCAGATACACCATGATGCTGTAAGAGAAGACGAAACATGAAGAAATGTACACTTTCCCCATTTTCCAGACCACAACTCCTCTCCCCCAACTTCTCTAAAGCTATCACTGGAATTGTTGGTGAATGAAGAACCATGACAAGCGGATGCTGCCCTCTGCTGGAATACAGGCTTCATCAGAGGTTACACAGCATTACTTGGCTTAGTGGTTTGAAGCATTTAACACGTTTCTAATAAAAATGATTCAGGGTGCCAGGATGCCCACATGAGTGCATTTATCATGAGAGGCGATCTTGCAGAACCCCTTGCAGGGCAAATCCTCTACCACTTCTATGCAGGACTGAGAGTGCCTACTACAGCCTAGAGGAGAAACACAGAATGCCTTACTGTTATTTTTTGCATCCTGGCCCTGGATGCCTGTGTTCTGGATTTGCCTCCTCTGGCTTCTCTTCATGGGTCATATTTCCATTCCCCTTGATTCTCAGAGCCCCAGTTGACTTAGCACATTGGCTCCAGATGCTCCCCTCTGTCTGTTTTTGCTGCCTTGCCCTATTGTAGCCGTGTCCTTCTATCTGGATCTCAGCTAGTTTTTCCAAATATCATTTTGTTAATATCCCCGTACCCTCACACACTCACCTTCTGACCATCCCTTAAATCGGACTGACCTGGCCCCTAAGATTGGGGATGCCACAGACCACCTAGCACCCACTCAGAAGAAATGCTTATAATCTATGCTCTATGCATCAGTAACAGGCAAAGAAGCTGTGACCTGTCCCCTTACCACTGTTGGTGCTGTCCCCCCCATCGAGGTTAGCAAGGAAAGTCACCATAATCAGATTGCTCAGATACACTTATAACTGGAAACACCAAGTTCTAAGGGTCCTAAGGTAATGCTGTATAAATCATACTTTCTTCCCTAGCTGGCCAGTTGGCAATACAGTGGGATTCCTTTCACAAATCAGAATATATTGAAATTATGCTAAAATAATGTGGACTATGCTGACATTTTTCAGATTTCCAAACTGCTATAAGAAACATTCTATGACTCCTCTTGCCAAGATATACCCAAACCTGCAGGAAATTGGATTAGTTTTGCCAGTGAAATGAACTGGCGGTCCACTTCAGTCTCAAAGGGAACAATGAGCAATTAATTTCCCAGGTATGCTAAGACTGGGAACCTCTAGGAGCTAATGGCTTTTATCTGAAGCTGAAGTCCGGCCCTCATCTAGGGGCCACTGCACCAGACTCTCCCATGGAACCCAAGGGAAGAAAGAATTTACGTAGTTGGCTGCCCCCTAGTGTCCACAGACCAGCAATAACAGCAGACCAGACTGAAGTTCCTAAGTGTGGCAGCAGGGCCACGGAATTTGTGCCCTGCACAGAGGTGCCTAGCTAAGGAGATGTGGGACTGAAATTCAGCCCATACTCTCTCCTTACCAAGACTTGTGCCCCACACAGGGCTGCATCCACCTATAAATTGATGTTTTATTCTAATTTTTCTGCCAAAGGGGGCCATTTTTTTCTAATTCTATTTTGAAAACTTCCTCATAGCTTGAGATTTCTAATTTCTAAAGGTACCATAAAGGCTACTACCAGCCCTGTAAGATAGGCTGCATGGTCAGCGTGTGCACAGACATGGGGGTGCCATCTTCACTTCTTCTTCTTCTTCTTTTTTTTTTTTTTTTTAGTTGGAGTCTCGCTCTGTCGTCTTCTGCCTCAGCCTTCCAAGTAGCTGGAACTACAGGCACGCGCCACCATGCCCGGCTAATTTTTTGATTTATTGGAGACGAGGTCTCACCAAGTTGCCCAGGCTGTTCTCCAACCCGTGGACGCAGGCAATCCTCTCACCTCGGCCTCCCAAAGTGCTGGGATTATAGGCGTGAGCCACCATGCCTGGTCTGTTTGTTTTTGTCTCAGAGTAATACTGGCTTCATAAAATGGGTTGGAAATTATTTCCTGCTCTTTTGTTTTTTGAAAGAGATCATATAAAGTTATTATTAATTCCTCTCTAGATGGTAGAATTCTTCAGCATCTAGGCCAGAAAAATATTTTCAGGAGCTTTCTAATTATAAACCCTATTTGTTTGATGGTTATATGGCTATTCATATTATTCATTTCATCTTGGTTGAGTTTTGGTAGTTTGTGGTTTTTGAGGATTTTGGTCCATTTGTTCTAGATTGAAAGATAGGAACCCCAAGAAACTTAGGACAGAGGAACTTGGTAAAATAATTCTAGCAATAGTGCAGCCATTTTAGCTTCAGCTGTAGCCCTGTCACACTTTGCTGAGCAGCTCTGCTGGTCATTAGCAAGAAGCAAAACTGTCACTCCAGGGGTTAGGACCTGGTAATTATTCTAAGCCCCTTAAGCCTGTCCAGTCCCAATTATTCTAACCCAAATTCCTAACTAAAAGGCTTGGGAAGAAACTTGTATTAAGCTGAGTTGGGCTAAACATAGAAGCCATTTTAATTTAAAAGCAAACATTTTTCCTTGCGGGCCCCCCCCCCCCCCAACTGTCCTTGGATCTAGTAACTGTTGCTGGTACGGAAGGGAATACAACCATCTTTATCGAGCCCCCTCCCCCATAAACTGGAGACACACACAAAAGACTGCACGTCCCTGGAAATACCTCCGCCAGACCCAGATAAGAAATGGGCTCTGCTGAAACTTTCTAACATTCAGAAATGTATCTAATTCCTCAGTCTCTAAAGACAACTGCTTTCTTTCATGTTTTTGAATTAATTTTATGTATAATGTTTAATCAAGCTTTGTGAACCAGAACTCCTGGAATAAGCAAAAACTGCAACCAACTAGAAAGTACGCAGCCCCAAATTGTTCAAGGCATCTGTGCTTCTGGCCTTGGTGTATTTTTTTTCTTTGAGTTGGGAGTCTCACTCTGTCACCCAGGCTGAAATGTAGTGGCACAGTCACAGCCACCGCAGCCTCCACCTGCTGGGTTCTGCCAATCCTTCCGCCTCAGCCTTCCAAGTAGTTGGAACTACAGGTGCACGCCACCACACCTGGCTAATTTTTTGATTTATTGTAGAGGTGAAGTCTCACCAAGTTGCCCAGGGTGGGCTTAGGCAATTCTCTCACCTCGGCCTTCCAAAGTGCTGGGATTATAGGCGTGAGCCACCTTTCCCAGCCTGATTTCCGTTCTTATCTTTATTATCTTCTTCTTGCTTGTTTTGGGTTTACTTTGCTCTTCCCTTATCTAGTTTCTTGATGTAGGAAGTTGTATTATTGGTTCAAGACCTTTCCTCATCTCTAATGTAAGCATTTTGTGCTATAAATTTCTCTGTTGGTGCTGTTTTTTTCTGCATCCCACATATTTTGGTATGCTGTGCTTTTTGTTTTCATTTAGTTCTATGTAATTTTTTCTGTGAGACTATATCTTTGACCTATACATTTTTAATTTAATTTAATTTTTTTTTGAGCTGGAGTGCAGGCTGGAGTGCAGTGGCAGGCTCATGGCCACCGCAGCCTGAACCTGTTGCACTCAGATGATCCTTCCGCCTCAGCCTTCCAAGTTGCTGGAACTACAGGCACACGCCACCACGCCTGTCTAGTTTTAGTGATTTATTGTAGAGACAAGGTCTCACCAAGTTACCCTGGCTGGTCTCAAACCCCTGGGCTCAGGCAATCCTCTTGCCTCGGTCTCCCAAAGTGCTTGGATTGCAGGCTGAGTCACCGCGCCCAGTGACCTATAAATTACTTAGAATATTTTTATTTCTACATGTTCAGAGATTTTCCTCTTATTCTGATCCATTAATATTTGAGAACACACTGTGTATGATTTCAATTCTTTCTAATTTTTTGAGATTTGTTGGTTGAGCCGTGGTGTTGAAGCTATGGTGGCTGTGAGTGTGCCACTGCACTCCAGCCTGGGAGACAGAGTGAGACTCCAACTCAAAAATAAATAAATAAAATAAATATTTGTTTAGCCCAGGATATGATCTGTCTTGGTGAATATTCCGTGAGTGCTTAAAAAAGTTGTATTCTGTTGTTGTTGGGGGTGGTGTTCTGTATAGGTCAATTTAATACTCTCAGTTGATCTTGTCGTTAAGTTTTTCTATAACCTTGATGATTTTATGTTTGTTAGGTCTACCCATTTCTGAGGGAGGGTGTTGGAGTTCCTAACTATAATTATGGACTTGTCTAGTTCTCTTTTCAGCTCTATCAGCTTTTTGCCTTATTTGTATTGAAACTCTGTTGCTTGGTTTATACACATTAGGATTATTATGTTTTCCTGACAGGTTGATCTTTTTAATTTAATGTAATGTCCCCCATTGTCTATAGCAAATTCATTTGCTCCAAAGTCTACTTTATCTGATATTAGTACAGCAACTTTTGTTGTTTTTTTCATTAATGTCTAATGGTATTCTTTTCTCCATCCTTTTTACTTTAAACCAACTTATTCTGAATTTATAGTACCCATAAAATTCTTGTAACTAGTATATAGTGGGTCATATTTTTTATCCACTCAGCCAGTCTGTCTTTTAATTAATATATTTAGACCTTTTACATTTAAGGTAATAGTTGATATGCTACTGCCTAAGTCTGCCATTTTAGTATTTGTTTTCTGTTTCCTGTGGCTCTCATTCCTCTGTTTTTCTTTCCTTGTCATTCTGGGGGTTACTTAAATATTTGTTAAGACTTCATCTTGATTTATTTCTAGTGTTTTAAAATGTATCTCTTTGTATAGCTTTCACTGGTTTATTTGAATATTACAATATAGATATGTGATTACTAGTATTAGTCTATTATATACAGTCTACTAGTACCAACATTTTACCACTTGAAGTGGAAGCCTCATCACTTTTATTTCGGTTCTTTCCTCATCCCTGATTTTAGTTATTGTCTTCAGATTCAGATGGTGTTATACGTTTTGTTTCAGCGATCAAACATGACTCAAAAAACTTGTAAGGAAAATGATAATGTGTTGTATGCACCTTTATGCTCTGTCTGTTGTTTATTCTTTTTTCTTGATGTGCCAAGATTCCTTCTGTTTCAAAAACTTCCTAGCCTGGTGCAGAGGCTCATGCCTGTAATCTCAGCACTTTGGGAGGCAGAGGTGAGAGGATTGCCAAACCAGGGGTTTGAGAACAACCTGGGCAAACTTGGCAAGACCTTGTCTCTACAAAAACAAACAAACAAACAAACAAACAAACTAGCTGGGTGTGGTGGTGTGTGCCTGTAGTTTCAGCTACTTGGAAGGCTGAAGTGGAAGGTCATGTGAGTCGTGAGCATGCCACTGTACTCCAGCCTCCAGTCCAGGTGACAGAGTGAGACCCCGACTAAAAAAAACGAAAACAAAAACAAACTTCCTGTATCTATTTCCTTTTCATCCCTGAAGAATATTTTCGCCAGATATACAGTTTGCAGTGTTTTTTTCTCTGAGCACTTTCAAGTTGTGTCACTTCATTCTCGGCTCCATATTTTAGTTGGGAAATCTACTGTAATTTGAATTGGTGTTCCCCCATAGGTAACTGATTGCTTTCCTCTGGGTGCTTTCAAGATTTCTTTTTTGTCTTTAATCTTACATATTTAATTATGATGTGTCTCAGAATGGATTAACTTGGGTTTATCCTGTTTGGAGATTGCTCAAATTCTTGAATCTATAGGTTTGTGTCTTTCACCAAATGTGAGAAATTTTCAGTCATTATTTTTTTCAAATACACTTTCAGCCCTACTCTCTTTCTCTTCTTCTTGTGATACCCTGATAATATGAATATTAGATCTTTTGTTATTGCCCTACAAGTTCCTGATTCTCTGCTTACTTTTTTCAGTGTATGTTCTCTCTGTTATTTAGATTAGTTAAATGCTATTAATCCATCCTCAAGTTCACTGATTCTGTCATCTCCACTCTACTATTGAGCCTATCCAGCAAGTTTTTCATTTTGACTATGTACTTTTTAGTTTTATAATTTCCATTTGATTCTTTTTGTACCTTCTCTTTATTTGCTGCAATTTTTTTTTTCTTTAGTTTCAGGAAAATTGCATTGTTGCTTAATTGCTGACTGCTTTAAAATCCTTGTCAGATAGTTCCAACATCTGATTCGTCTCAGGGTTGGTGTCAGTTGATTTGTCTTTTCTAATTCATGCTGTGGTTTTCTTAGTTCTTGGTATGATAGGTGACTTTCCATTGTATCCTGAGCATTCTGCCTATTATGTTAAGAGACTTTGGGTCCTATATAAATCTTTTCATCTATCAGGTAGTCATCCTGTTTAGGTCCCACTTACCTTAGGTCCCACTTACACAGGTCCCAGCTTACTTTTATGGGCTGTGATTCCAATGGCAGTTTAATTTTCTGGTTCTATGTGGTGTCATATCCGTTTTCCTAGTTTATCTAGGGCCTCTGAGGCTTCTAGTGATTCCTGATGTTGCTGCCCAAGGGGGATGAAGAGTTTCCCCAGGTTGGCTGCAGTGTGTCTTTTGGTGAGAGATGGGATTGGTGGGGCACCCCACTTGTGTTTGCAGCTATCTAGTGTTTCTGGGAGAAGCAGGAGAGTCTCAAGCCCACGGAGACAAAGAGGCTTCCTGTAACCTACTGTGGCCACATTCCTGTAACTTACTGTGGCCACAATCTGTTTCTCCTGCCTGATTCAGCATCTCTCAGCAAAAGAGGAGTCTTTCGCCCACACAGCACGCTAGGAAAGCAATAAATACTCCCAACTGTTTATTTTTGTCAGGGCTCCTGATTGGTCCCACTTGCTACTGGTGTCTGGCTCATCAGCTTTTGTCAGAGGGACTCCCATTCCATCTGAAAGGGATAACTAATGTGCTTTAACTAGGCTGCCTTATGGTGCTCAGACAGGGGTCAGGAAACGTCAGGTCTGGATGGCCTTTCTCTGTTGGGCAGAGAGATGCAAGATGTCCTGTTGTTATGCTGTTTCTACATGGGCCACAAACCAGTTTTCTTTCTTACCACCATTCAGAATTCCCCCACGACTGTCTCTTGTGCCATTCAGGATTTATAGTTGTATTGAACAGGAAAAAATAGGTCTCCTCAATATTGTCCAGATCAGAAGTCTTTCAAACCTTTTATTAATCTTGTTGCACAAAAAACGTGTTTTAGCCATAGGGATATTTCATTTAATGTTCTCTTTGCCTAGAATTATCTTCCTTGAGATCTCTGGATGTTGGGCTTCTAGTCTGTTCAAATGCCATCTCAGAGAGACTTTCCCTGACCACCGCTCCCACTCCACTCAATCACTTTGATCACTTTATTCTATTTTCTTTTATTTCTTTTTTTTTTTTTTTTTGAGTTGGAGTCTCACTCTGTCACCCAAACTGGAGTGCAGTGGCATGCTCATGGTCACCGCAGCCTTGCCCCGCTGGGTTCAAGCCGTCCTTCCGCCTCAGCCTTCCAAGTAGCTGGAACCACAGATGCGTGCCACTGTGCCCAGCTAATTTTTTTTTTGAGTTGGAGTCTCACTCTGTGGCCCAGGCTGGAGTGCAGTGGCATGCTCCCAGCCACCGCAGCCTCGACTTGCTGGGCTGAGGTGATCTTTCCACCTCAGCCATCCAAGTAGCTGGAATTACAGGTGCGCACTACCATGCCCGGCTAATTTTTTAAATTTATTGTAGAGATGAGGTCTCACCAAGTTGCCCAGGCTGTTCTTGAACCCATGGGCTCAGGCAATCCCCTCACCTCGGCCTCTCAAAGTGCTGAGATTACAGGCTTGAGCCACTGTGCCTGGCCTAATTTTTTGATTTATTGTAGAGGTGAGGTCTCGCCAAGTTGCCCAGTCTGGTCTTGAACTCCTGGGCTCAGGAAATCCTCTTGCCTCAGCCTCCCAAAGTGCTGGAATTACAGGCATGAGCCACTGCACCTGGCCATTTTATTTTCTCTTAACACTTAGTGCATTATAAAATCACATTATTTGTCATTTATTATCTGTCTCTACCATCTCTAAAGTAAGCTCTAAGAAAGAAGATTCCTCCTGTCTGTCTCAATCATTGGTGTGTCTCAGTACCGGACATAGAATAGGTCCTCAATACATGCTTATTAAATGAACATATGCATCCAGCCCCAACTAAACTAACCAAGGTGATCTGGCACAGGCATCAGACAGATGCCCATGGCTACGATCAGCAGACTGATATTCTCAGCTGTCTAGGACAGGTTTTAGGGGCATGGAATATAGAGAAGATCTGCTATATTATAGTGAATAGTTGACTGCAAATACACTCAGTGGGGACATGTGGAAGGTCCACATTTGCTCACACCTGTCATTATCTGAAACACTTGTGCCCAGGCTAAGACCAGGACAAGATATCCAGAAGTCCTATCCACTACATTTGTTGAAGATAGCATCACCATGTGCCTCATCATCATGCTCATCTACTTCTATAGACCCAGGATCTATATAGATCCCAACACATAGTAGGCCTCCAGTAATAAATTCAGAATGATCATCTCAAAAGAGCTCCCTCCTCCCCCAGCCACAGCATTAACCTAGTGAAGTTAGACACTGTTGAGAAAACGGCCCACTTTATTCTATGTTTTTGCCCTTTATTCATACCAATTTTTGCTTTATCTTCCAGGGTTTCCCCTAAGCAAATCTCAAAAAATCCAAACTTTACCTGCCCTAGAAAAGGTGACCTGAGTCCTAGAGATGGTAGCTCAAAGAGTAATCAGATTAACTGTTTCATTTCAGTTCATGACCATGTTGGAGCTGCTGCAAACACATTGTAGCAACTTGTTTGTCACAGCCATGAAGGTATGCTGTTCAGATGGCCCTTTAAGGGAACACCTGTCACAAGGAGTTCCATAATGAGCTGACAGCCTTGAGAACATCTTGAGGCTTTGCATCATCTTTTGAGCTGAGGACTACATGCTTCTTGGGCAGCCCTCAGACAATGACTGAGCATGGTTGGGATGAATGGGACTCTTCCAACCATTGCAAGATGCCTCTGTGTTTAATCTTTGTATTGGAAAGATTATTGTCAGATTGGCTGTGATTTCTCAGAGCTGTATCCCAGTCTGAGGCTCTTCTTACCCAATTCTTTTTTCTTAGCCCTTCTCTTTTACAGGGGTCACCCCTGCAGGTGGTATGAAGACTTTCTCTGCCTATTTCTGTTTCTCCTTTTTTATGTTTTACTCATCTTACCCTCATTAAAATCTCTTTTGTGCCTAACTCTCATAGCATCTTCTTTCCAGAGGAACCAAAATAACATATCTTTAATCCCTTCTTAATTTTAGAGTCTCTGTCA
The DNA here is from genome assembly GCF_000164805.1 of Carlito syrichta. Classification (NCBI taxonomy): domain Eukaryota; kingdom Metazoa; phylum Chordata; class Mammalia; order Primates; family Tarsiidae; genus Carlito; species Carlito syrichta. Next base: position 643,502 of record NW_007249940.1, on the reverse strand, counting down.
CTAAAAGTTTTTCAGATACTACCTTGACTCATGATATTATCTTTGATGCTGGCACCCTATCTTGGATGACCCTTTCATTAGGGGCCACGGAACTTTCTTTCAGGCAGAAGCATCATCTGGACATTTGCTCTCCAGCCTCATGTACCATGAGCACCAACATGGTCTAAATATGTAACATTGGGTTAGGGAACAGAAACCTTAGGTTCTAGTCTCAGTTCTGCTACTAATCACCATTTAACCTTGGGCAAGTCACATGTCCATTCTGTACCTTAGATTTCCCATTTATAAAATAAAATACCAGCCAGGCTCAGTGGCTCAGCCTGTAACCTCAACACTTTGAGAGGCTGAGACAAGAGGATTACCTGAGCTCGCAGGTTCACCTGGGCAACTTGGCGAGACCTTGTCTCTATAATAAATCAAAAAAATTAGCCAGGTGTGGTAGCATGCACCTGCAGTTCCAGCTACTTGGAAGGCTGAAGCAGAAGGATCACCAGAGCCCAGCAGTCAACACTGGGGTGGTTGTGAGCATGCCACTGCATTCCAGCCTGGGCAACGAGTGAGACTCCAACTAAAAAAATAAATAAAAAGCCGGGCTCGGTGGCTCAGCCTGTAATCCCGTGCCTTTGGGAGGCTGAGGTGAGTGGATTGCCTGAGCCCGCGGTTTCGAGGCCCGCCTGGGCAGCGAGACCTCATCTCTACAATAAATAAAAAAATCAGCTGGGCGTGGTAGCGCATGCCTGTAATTCCGGCTACTGGGAAGGCTGAGGCGGAAGGATCGCCGGAGCCCAGCAGGCGAGGCTGCTGTGGCCGGGAGCGGCCACTGCACTCCAGTCTGGGTGACAGAGTGAGACTCCAACTCAAAACAAACAAACAAACAAACAAAAATAAATAAAAATAAATAAATAAAATAAAATACCAGGACTAAATGATTTTGGAGGTCCATTCCAGCTTTGACATTACATACCTGTGTACATCACATGATTTCTTGGGTCGCGAGTTTTCATTAAGGAACACTTTCTACTGTCATTAAAAATTGCACATAAAAAGATGGGAACTTTGCCCACAGCCTATTGAAAGAACACTGAGACACAAAAGGGTTAACTGCAATCATATGGGGTGAATTTAGGAAATGACAGGCTAGAGCTCGAAGTTAAGCGTGCACCCTGGAATGGGGTGGCAGCAGAGAAATCCAGTCTTGAAGTGATGAGAAGTCCAGGCCAGAGGGGAAAACTATGGTATGCAGAAAGTAGAGAGGCACACCAGCTATGGTACTGGCCAGTTGTCAGCATCAGAGCAGTCCTGTTGAGGTTACAAGGCATCTATCCCATGAGCAGAGCAGAAGTGAGGAATCCAGGAACATCCAAGCAGGTGGGTAGCACCACTTAAGAAAGGAGGGAAATTGGGAGGCAGAGCCAAGAAGATTGTTTTAGCTCAGGGATTTGAGACCAGCCTGGGAAACATGGCAAGACCTCATCTCTACAATAAATAAAAAAAAATCAGCCGGGCATGGTGGTGCATGCCTGTGGTTCCAGCTACTTGGGAAACTGAAGGTGAAGGATTGCCTGAGCCCAGCAGATCAAGGCTGCAGTGGCTGTGAGGATGCCACTGCACTCCAGCCTGGGGACAGAGTAAGACACTGACTCAAAAAAGGAAGAAAAGAAGGAGGGAAGGAAGGAAGAAAAGGAGGGTGGGAGGGAAACAGGGGAATTGGAGAGCCAGGGAAGGGCAGAGGAGAGAAAGACAGGTTCCTAGTCCACAAGTTGAGACACAGGGTATGCTGTGAAGTCAGGAGACTAGGTAGCAAGACAGAGACAGATCAAGTCTAGGCTGCAAGGTGTGCTTGTCTTAGCCTCTAAGCAGGTAACTAAAGCTCCTTATCAAATGCCCCTTATCTGCCAGCACTATTGGTCTAGAACAGAATCTACTAGCAAGTAAGAAGTATGGTACAGGAAGACTGTGCAAGCAGGGTCATAGTGTCGTGTTTAAGAATATGGGCTCTGGAGCCAGAGAGCCGGGGGTTTCAAAACCAGACCTATGTCTCACATGCTATGTGGTCTTCACCAAGTTGCAAAGGCTCTCTGAACTTCCATTTTTTAAATATTTTTTTTTTGCAAAGGAGATAATAGAAATATCTATCTATAGGCCTAGGGCAAGAATTGAACAAGATCCTCCATGGAAAGAATTGAATCCTGTGCCTGGCACATTGCTATGGCTTGTGTACCCCTTCCCACACTCATGTTGAAATGTAATTGCCAGCGCGATGGTATTGGGAAGTAGGACGTTTAAGAGGTAATTAGGTCATGAGGGCTCTGTGCCCTCATGAATGAATTCATGCTGTTATCATAAAAATGGGTTGATTATCACAGGAGTGGGCTCCTGATTAAAGGACAAGTTTGACCTCCTTTTATCTTTGTCTTGTATGTGCTCATCATATGAAGCCTTTGGCTATGAGATAACCCTAACCAGACGCTGGGCCCATGCTTTTGGATGTCCCAGTCTCCCGAACTGTGAGCCAAAGAAACTCCTGTTTTGTTTTGTTTTGTTTTGAGTCAGAGTCTCACTCACATTTCATTATTCTGCCTTCTATATTGCCTTCTCTCTCTCTACTCCCTTTCTCATAGGCCACCATGAACAACTCTCCTAGTGCATTTTATGAGGAACTCTGTGACTTAGGCCCTACTTCATATTTTACCATTAATTTTATGACAGTGGGCAGGTCAGTTCCTCTTTCTGAACCTCAGTTTCTTCACTTGTAAAATGGCACATGATTCTTATGTAAACACCCTTCTGGATTTAATGTCTGTGGCCTACATAATTCTTCTCAAAGTGTGGTATGAGGTCCAGCAATAAGAATCACCCAAGGTGTTTGTTAGAAAAGTGCATCCATTGATTAATAAATGGATAAAGAAAATGTGGTATATAAATACAATGGAATCCTAGACAGTCTTTCTATTTTTAATTTTTTTTGGAGATGGGATCGTGCTGTGCTGCCCAGGCTGGTCTTGAACTCCTGGCCTCAAGCCATCCTTTTGCCTTAGTCTCCTGCATAGCTGGGATTGCAGGTGTGAGCCACTGCACCTGGCATTATGCAGCCTTTATAAAGAAGGAGATCCTGTCACATACTACAACATAGATGAAACTCAAAGACATTATGCTAAGTAAAATAAGACAGCCACAAAAGGACAAGTACTATATGATTCTACTCATATGAAGTATCTAAAGTAGTCAAAAATCATACAAACAGAAAGTGGAAAGATTGCTGCCAAGGGCTGGAAGAGAAAGGAGAAATGAGTATCGAGTTTACATTTTGCAAGATAAAAAAGTTCTAGAAATCTGTTACATAACAATGCAAATATATTTAACTCCTCTGAATTTTACATATATCATGGTTAAGATGCTCAATTTAATGCTACATATTTTTACCACAATAAAAAAGTGCAGTTTTGAACTCTACCCGGAGCTATTGAATTAGAATATTAAGGATTAGGGCCATGAATGTACATTTTTAACAAGTTCCCCACAGTTTTTATCTCCTGTAAATTTTGAGAATCATTGACAAAAATGTATAGTAAAACCTCTCTTCATTGCAACAAATTTGATATCATGATCATAGCATCTCCTTTTTTTTCAAGACTATATCTGTGCACTTTCACTTGCTGCCAGCTAGTGTGCTTAAAGAATGTAAAGTCATTCTTTTATTAGCGAAAGCAGAAAAGAATCCAAAAGGTAAATGTGTTGCAAAAGAAGTGTATCCAGTTCATTTCCAAGCCAAACAGAGATGACTTTGAATTTGGCACAGTTTTAGATTATCCACGATTCCGATCTTCTCCATTAGAGTGAGTAATTGAAAGCTGGCTATGCGTATGCTTACAGAATTATTTTAAATTGCTCACATTAGATAAATCTCAGCCCCTGGTGCTGTCTGTAAGAAATGGTGGTAAGAATATTAATGAACACTTTTCCTAGAATGAGAATTTATAACTTCTAAACAACCATGAAGGCTTCTGTTTTCATTGTCACAAATTAGGGAGCTGATGAGAAGACATTTGCATTATTCAAGGTCAGCATCAGAAAAGGGATAAGAACATTAGCTCACATTTACTAGGCACTTACTATGTGTCCATTTTCTGCTGCTATAACCGAATACCACAGACTGGGTAATTTATAAAAAACAGGGCCGAGCTTGATGGCTCAGCCTGTAATCCCAGCACTTTGGGAGGCCAAGGCAAGTGGATTGCCTGAGCCTACGGGTTTGTGACCAGCCTGGGCAATTTAGCGAGACTTCATCTCTACAATAAAATAAAAAAGTAGCCGGGCGTGGTAGCGTGCACCTGTAGGTCTGTCTACTTGGAAGGCTGAGGCAGAAGGATCGCTGAAGCCCTGCAGGTAGACGCTGGGGTGGCCATGAGCATGACACTGCATTCCAGCCTTGGTGACGTAGTGAGACTCCAACTCAAAACAAACCAAAACAAAACAAAACAAGAGGCCAGGTATGGTGGCTCAGCTTATAAACTTAGCGCTTTGGGAGGCCAAGGTGAGAAGATTGCCTGAGTCCAGGGGTTCAAGACTAGCCTGGGCAACTTGGCGAGACCTCATCTCTACAATAAATTAAAAAATAGCCGAGCAAGGTGGTGCACATCTGTAGTTCCAGCTACTTGGAAGGCTGAGGCGGAAGGATTGCCTGACCCCAGCAGGTCGAGGCTGTGGTGGCCGTGAGCATGCCACTGCACTCCAGCCTGGGCAACAGGGTGAGGCTCCAACTCAAAAACAAAACAAAACAAATGCAGTTTCCCAGATATTCTGATTTGGTAGGTCTGAGTTAGGGTTTAAGTTTCTGTGTTTGTTTGTTTTAAGTTGGAATCTCACTCTGTCACCCAAGCTGGAGGGTAGTGGCACACTCATGGTCTGGGCTCCAGAGATCCTTCTGCCTCAGCCTTCCAAGTAGCTGGAACCACAAGCGTGTGCCACCATGCCCAGCTAATTTTTTTTTTTTTTTTTGAGTTGGAGTCTCACTCTGTCGTCCAGACTGGAGTGCAGTGGCCGCTCCCGGTCACCGCAGCCTCGACCTGCTGGGCTCCGGCGATCCTTCCGCCTCCGCCTTCCGAGTAGCTGGAACTACAGGCACGCGCTACCATGCCCGGCTAGTTTTTTCATTTATTGTAGAGATGAGGTCTCTCCAAGTTACCCAAGCGGGTCTCGAACCCACAGGCTCAGGCAACCCACTCACCTCAGCCTCCCAAAGGTGTGGGATTACAGGCTGAGCCACCGAGCCCGGCTAGTTAATTTATTTCTTTTTTGAGTTGGAGTCTCACTCTGTCGACCAGGCTGGAGTGCAGCGGCACACTCACGGCCACCGCAGCCTCGACCTGAGGGGCTCAGGAGATCCTTCCAACTCAGCCTTCCAAGTAGCTGGAACTACAGGCGCGCGCTACCACGCCCGGCTGATTTTTTGATTTACTGTAGCGACAAGGTCTCGCCAAGTTGCCCAGGTCGTTCTCGAACTCCTGGGATCAGGCAATCCGCTCGCCTCGGCCTCCCAAAGTGCTGGGATTACCGGCTGTGTCACTGAGCCCGGTAAACAGGGCTTTTTTTTTTTTTTAAGATCCATTGTGTTTTCTCAGGCTGGAAGGATTGTCATATCCTACATTCGCCACTAGATGGCACATCATTAAAAACATTTCTTTATTTTAAAAAAAGTTTACGAATGTTCCCATAATCATTTGAGTATTTCCATCATGATTTTTCGCCATATAATAACATATCACCACATACTCTTTTTTTTTTTTTTTTTTGAGTCGGGTTCTCACTCTGTCGCCCAGGCTGAAGTGCAGCTGCATGATCACGATCACAGTTCCCGGCACCCTCGACTTCCTGGGCTCAGACGATCCTTCCACCTCAGCATCCGGAGTATCTGGGACTACAGACGCACGCCACCATACCCGGCTAATATTTGTGTGTGTGCGCATATATATATATATTTATTTATTTTATTTTGTTTTATTTTTTGTATTAACGCTGTTTCACTATGTTGCTCAGGCTGGTCTGAATCCCTGGGCTCAAACAATCCAGCTGCCTTAGCCTCTCAAAGAGTTGGGATTACAGGCATGAGCCACTGTGCCCAGCTATATGCTCTTTAAGTATGCCTATTTTTAAAATAAGTGGAAAGATAAGGGAGGAAGACGGGTATACCTAGGTATACATAGATGGCAATGGCCAAGAAAGAGCTGCCTCACGGATGAATGGGAAGAGATAATGGGTCTGGAGCTGGTGATCCAGAATGCAAGGGACCAAGATTAATAGTAGACACAAAGATGGAAGGGGCAGGAGAAAAGAAGGAATCTCAGAGCTGAGAGGGAAAAACTGTGCCAGAGATAAGAGGAGAAAGGCACTGCGGATAGGGAGGGCATCTGAGACAAATATGGAAGTGTTAGACAAGAAATTTACATAAGAGGAGGCTGCAACTGAGTCGGGCAAACCAGGGGCTGAAAGGAAGGTGAAGCCTAAGGTGTGGGTTGAGGGGATGAGGAGGGTAAAGAGGTGTACCAGACACTGGGTTGCCTACCCAGTTTCCATCTCTCCTCCCTTTCTTCTTTCCTTTGGGGAGCATTAAGAAGTGCCGTTGAGGCCGGCACAGTGGCTTGCGCCTGTAATTCCAGCATTTTGGGAGGTTGAGGCGAGAAGACTGACTGAGTCCAGGGATTCAAGACCAGCCTGGGCAACTTGGTGAGACCTCGTCTCTACAATAAATCAAAAAATTAGCTCAGCATGGTGGTGCACATCTGTAGTTCCAGCTACTTGGAAGGCCGAGGCGGAAGGATTGTCTGAGCCCAGCAGGTCAAGGCTGTGGTAGCCATGAGTGTGCCACTGTACTCCAGCCCAGTCTGGGTGACAAAGTGAGAGTCTGACTTTAAAAAAAAAAAAAAAAAAAAGCACTGTTGAGTAACCCATCCTGAAATTGTGGCCCCATAGACCACAGACTTGCAATGACTTACATACAAACCTTGTGACCATGTGTGTTTTGGAATTCAGAATTGTTTGGCTTTGAGAAAGGTCATACAAGCATACACCAGACATTAGGTGAGATACCTCATGAAGTCTCAGGCAACATCCCATAATCAAACACATTAATATTTCCACTGTGAAATATACGACTTGTTATAGTTAGTGGGATAGATGAAGATTATAAAATAGCCTCAGATCTGCTGAGATTAAATTTTGTCACCAAGAGAATTTTGATGTCAAACTAAA
>NW_007249940.1:633166-636050 GCF_000164805.1 Carlito syrichta | reverse complement strand
GGCTGAGGCAGCAGGATCGCCGGAGCCCAGCAGGTCAAGGCTGCGGTGGCCAGGAGCGGTCACTGCACTCTAGTCTGGGCGACAAGAGTGAGACTCCAACTCAAAAAAAAAAAAAAAAAAAAAGCCTCTGACGTTCTAAGCCTTTTGGACTGTCTTGAACTATACATGCTGCTTATGTTTTATTTTTGAAGCTAGGTCATAGCACATGAGTATGGCACTCAGTAACTTTGTCATAGTACTGTTTATACATTTTATATGTCTGAAATATGCATTTTTTTTTAGAAAGCAGGATTTATTGAGAGGACAGAAAAGCTCCCACAGTGGGAGGGGACCTAAGGGGGTTGTCCTGAAATATGCATTTTTAAACCATTGAATTACCTAGGCTCATGTCTGTTCTGAGAGGACATATGACACAGTACTAGGTTCATAGCAAGCTTACTAAATACTTGTTGAATTGAATTGAATCTAGTCTTCCCACACTCATTGTCTGCTATCTTTGCCTTAGAAAAAGCAACAGATGCTCTTCTAGGGAGGTTAGTCTGGTTATAAATATCAATAAGAGTTAAGCTGGGAACAAGGGCTGTCCCTACGTAAAATTCATTCATTCCTTTATTCATTAATTCAACAAACACTTATTGAGGATTACTGTGAACCTAGCACTCTGCTAAAAGCTGAAAAGCATGGAAGGCACCATGTAAACAAAATTCTATCTCTGCCATTGAGCATTTGATAGTTTGGCGGAGGGGATGAACTGATCACACCTTCTTATGATTTAATGGGCTGAGTGCCACGGGAGAGGCACTGAGTGCATTGAGAGCCCCAACAGATGTGCTCTCTTCCCAGCATATGGATGCCAGTGTGTGCCTGGAGAGTTTAACAGAGGAGCTGGGATTACAGCAGTCTACACACTGCTACCAGCTAAAGTGGCAATCTGCTCTCATTGCCCCCTAACCTATGGGGGATTGGGCCTTCATTAAATTAGATTTCTGAAGTATTCAGGGCTTCCTCTGTACTCAAGAAGGAGGGCAATGGAAAGCCCATGTTAGCCGCCTTCCAGTACTTAATGAGTATCATCTTAGATGGTCCCCTGGAGCAAGGAGTCTCCTGGATGATATTTTAAAATTTTCCTTAACCTGTTGAGAAGGGTGGCTCATGCCTATAATCTCAGCACTTTGGGAGGCTGAGGTCAGAGGATTACCTGAGCCCACAGGTTTGAAATCAGCCCGGGCAACTCGGCGAGACCTCATCTCTACAATAAATCAAGAAAAATTAGCTGGGCATGATGGCACATGCCTGTAGGTCCAGCTACTTGGAAGGCTGAGGTGGAAGGTTCGCCTGAGCCCAGCAGGTCGAGGCTGCGGTGGCCATGAGTGTGCCACTACCCTCCAATCTGGGTGACAGAGTAACTCCAACTCAAAAAAAAAAAAAAAAAAAATTCCCTAACCTGAGAGGCCCTGCTCCAGACATCTAAAGGGCTTTTACTGGAGCCCAGAGGTAGCTGAAGCTTTGCAGTGACTGAGCATCTTGGGTTACCTCTTCCTTGATCCGGCCTATTTCAGCTAAGCCTGGGGCTATACTGCCATTTGGGTCACTAGACTCTTCATCTGTAAAATGGGGAAAATAAATAAATTGACAGAGTAAGCACTGTAACGATGTTTTCACAGGATTAACTCAGATTATTTATGTAAAGTACTTAGTACTCAACACATGTCAACAGCTATTATTTAATATCATCTGGTCAAAGACTACCCCAGTCCCATTGAATTCCACCCATGAATCTACATCAAGTCACTGACCCAGTGGGGTGGTCAAAGCTTCATTTGGGGAAGAGGAGCTAGTACTCCACACTAAGGTCTGTAAATTCCAATGAAGTTGCACTCATAGCCCAGAATGCTCCCACCCATTCCTGTGAATTACTCTCATGAAGGTCCCCAGTGACTTATTTGTTGGTAAATTCAATGGACGATTTTTTAGTTCTTCAGTGACCTTTTTCTTTCAGCAGGCAGCATTGGCACTGTTGAGCCTTCCTTCTCTCCTTTATGAGACGCTCTCTTGGTTTACATGACATCACACTCGCCAGGTTTTCCTCTTTCCCGCAGCCACTCTTTCTGACACTTATTTGCGGACACGTCTTTCTTCATCTATCTCTCAACTGCTGGTGATCCTCAGGATTCTTTCTTAGGAAGCCTTCTCTTCTCACTAGACATGTTCTTCCCTGGGCGATCTTATCCAATACCCGTGACTTCATTGACCCTTATGCTAATGACTTCTAAATCTAACCCAGATCTCTCTTCTGAGCTCCATACCCATCAATCTGGCTCTCAACCAGATAATTCCACATAGATGTTTCACAAGCACCTCTACCTGGTCCCAATGCAACTTACCATCTTCACAAACTCTGCCTCCACAAACGAAAGTCCTTGCTCCTCCTCCTTTGTTCCCTCACTCCATCTCCTGCAACGCTTACATCTGATTGATGTGTAGATAGTTCTACTCCTAGAATATACCCTGTATGCATAGACTTCGGTTTCCACTATCAGCACCCTAATCCAGGCCACTGTCACCTCTTACCTGTAGCAGTTCTTTTGTTGTTGTTATTGTTGTTTGTTTTGAGTAGGAGTCTCACACTATCGCCCAGGCTGGAGTGCAGTGGCACACTCACGGCCACCGTAGCCTCGACCTGCATCCTTCTGCCCCAGGCTTCCAAGTAGCTGGCACTATAGGCGCACACTACCATGCCCAGCTAATTTTTTTATTTATTGTAGAGACAAGGTTTCAACAAGTTGCCCAAGCTGGTCTCGAACCCCCGGGTTCAGGCAATCTTCTCGCCTCGGCCTCCCAAAGTACTGGGATTATAGGCGTGAGCCACTGTGCCTGGCCTTGT
>NW_007249940.1:625373-633146 GCF_000164805.1 Carlito syrichta | reverse complement strand
CTCTGGCGATCCTTCTGCCTCAGCCTTCCAAGTAGCTGGAACTACAGGTGTGCGCTGCCACGCCCAGCTAAGTAGCAGGATTTTTTGTTTGTTTGTTTGTTTTGTTTTTTGTTGTTTTGAGTTGGAGTCTCTGTCACCCAGGTTGGAATGCAGTGGCATGCTCACGGCCACCCAAGCATTGGCCCACTGGGCCCCAGCGATCCTTCCCCTCAGCCTTCCAAATAGCAGGAACTACGGGTGCACGCTACCATGTCTGGTTAATTTTTTATTTATCGTAGAGATGAGGTCTCGCCAAGTTGCCCAGGCTGTTCTCGAACCCGTGGGCTCAGGCAATCCTCTTACCTCGACCTGTAGTCGTTTTTTAATGGGTCTCCTTCCCTCCTGCTTTCCTTCCTTCCAGTCCACTCCCCACACTAAAGCTGGAAGGAGTTTTGTGAGACAGCAAAGACGATCAGGTCACTCCTCTGCTTAAAATCTTTTGACAACTCCTCACAGTTTTTAGATAATAATAATTATAGCTTATGTTTATATAGTACTTAATATGTGCCAGACCACTCCTCTGAGATATCAATTGCCAACAACCAACAAAGAAATGAGGCCTGGAACAGCTATGTTTGGGAGTTTGGAACTGGGTCATTTAGCCCCAGTCGAACCTTGAGATCACTGCCCCAGCCAGGCTTGAAACCTGAGCAAAACCTACCCGGATTAACCACTCCCAGATTCCTGATCCTTAGAAACTGAGATGATAAATGTTTGTTGTTTTAAGCTGCCACGTTTGGGGTAAGTTTGTTACGCAGCAAGAAATAATCAACATCACTCTAAGTATATTGCCTCAGGCTTCAATGATTTATTATTCATTCATTCAACCAACCAATAACTATTTAATGAGTATCATATGGGTGTCAGGCACTATGTTATGTGTTGAAAACTATATCTGGTCGGGCATAGTGGCTCATGCCTGTAACTCAAGCACTTAGGGAGGCAGAGGCGAGAAGATTGCCTAAATCCAGGAGTTTGAGACCAACCTGGGCAACTTGGTCTCTACAATAAATCAAAAAATTAGTTGGGCATGGTGGCATGCATCTGTGGTTCCAGCTACTTGGAAGGCTGAGGCAGAAGGATCACTTGAGCCCAGTAGGTTGAGGCTGTGGTGGCTGTGAGTGTGCTAATGCACTCCAGCCTGGGCGACAGTGAGAATCCAACTCAAAAAAAAAAAAAAGAAAAGAAAACTATGTCTGTGTCCATCTTTTCTTACCTTTTGTCTCCCCGCCAAGACAGCAATAAGGAGCTATGCCTCAATCTCAAAAAGTGTCAAGCATTTTCACGTTTCTGTGCTTTTATGCTGCCAGAGCTATAATATGCCTTTTTTTTTTTTTTTTATCAGCTTGGCTATCTCCTACTCTTTCTCAAAGTTGGGTTCCTGTATCACCTCCAGTCTGACCTACATGCCACCTTCTTAAACTACATTAGCACTCTGTGCATACCTTGCCCATAGCATTTACCTCATCATCGCATCATAGACACTCTCCTTGTCCAATCAAACTGAACCTTGGGGAAGAAATTATGTCTTACTAATCTACCTGTTTCTAGTGCCTGTTGAAAGGTTTGTGGAATTAATAAATCAATGAGTGAATGAATGTATGCTCTCGAGAGGGAAGGGATTTTTTTTTTTTGAGTTGGAGTCTCACTCTGTCTCCCAGACTGGAGTGCACTGGCCGCTCCCGGCCACCGCAGCCTCGACCTGCTGGGCTCCGGCGATCCTCCTGCCTCAGCCTTCCGAATAGCCGGAATTACAGGCATGCGCTACCACGCTCGGCTGATTTTTTGATTTATTGTAGAGATGAGGTCTCGCTGCCCAGGTGGGTCTCGAACCCACGGGCTCAGGCAATCCACTCACCTCAGCCTCCCAAAGGCGCGGGATTACAGGCTGAGCCACCGAGCCCGGCTAGGGAAGGGATTTTTGTTTTCTTTGTTCATTGTTGTATCCTATCCCAAATACCTAATGATGCCTGATAGTAAATGCTCAACAAGAATCTTTTGAATGTTTTATAAAGTTTAATGAAGAAACAAATAAATGGATACAAAACAAATCACCTCGTGCTCTCTTCCCACGGCCTCACTGAAACCTTCCTGTCTACAGGCAATGCCTGTAATCTCTAGGATTATTCATCACATCTTTCCTCTCTTTTAAAAATGTGTTCTTGGCTGGGCACGGTGGTTCAACCTGTAATCCCAGCACTTTGGGAGGCTGAGGTGAGAGGATTGCCTGAGCCTGGGGGTTCAAGATCTCAACTTGGTAAGATCTTGTCTTTACAATAAATCAAAAAATAAGCCGGGCGTGGTAGCACGCACCTGTAGTTGAGTCAGAGTCTCACTCTGTCACCCAGCTGGAGTGCAATGGCACGCTCACGGACCCCAGCATTGACCTGCTGGGTTCAGGCGATCCTGCCTCAGCTTTCCAAGTAGCTGGAACTACAGGCACTCACATTATTTTGTTTTTAATTGACACATACTACTTTTACCTATTTATGAGATACAGTGTGCTGTTTTGATACATATATGCATTGTGTAATGATCAAATCAAACTAATTAGCATATCTATCACCTCAAACACTTGTCATTTCTTTGTGGCAAGAGCATTCAAAAACCTCTCTTCTAGCTATTTTTTAATATCTGATACCTTATTGTTAACCATAGTTACTCTACTGGGCAACAGAACACCAGAATTTATTCTTTCTAACTGTAACTTTATACCTGTTGACCAACCTCTTTCCATGCCCTTGCCTCTTTCCCCAGTCTCTGGTAGCCACTATTCTTCCCCCTACTTTTATGAGTTCACCTGTTTTAGATCCCACATATAAGTGAAATCATGCAATATTTGTCCCTCTGTGCTTGGCTTATTTCACTTAACATAATGAAAAGATTAATCGTACTATGTAAAGAGCTCTTGGAAACCAAGAAAGAAAAGATTGACAACACAATGGAAAAGTAAGCAAAAGACATGAACAGAGTATCCATAGAAAATGGAATTAAAACAGCCCTTAAATATCGAAAAAAAGTGCTCAACCACACTCATAATAAGTGTAAGATAAAACACAGTGTTTCTTTCTTGTTATATTTGCCAAAATATAAAAGTTTGGCAGCACCATTTTAAATGAGTCAGGGGATAAGCACTCTCATACATTGCCATTAGGAATGCAAAATGGTACAGAAGGAAATCGGCCAATATCTATTAATATTTTTAAAGTATTTACCCTTCTGGGTATTTATCCTACAGGGGACTTTCACTCTTAAGAAACAATTCATGTGAGGATTATTCATTTCAATATACTTTATAAAAGTGAAAGATTGGAAACAGCCCAGGTGTCCATCTATAGAGAACTGGATAAATAAACTATGGTACATTTGTACGATGTAATAGCGTGCAACAATTTGTTTTTTTAGAGTTAGGGTGTCACTCTGTTGCCCAGGCTGGAGTGCAGTGGCACACTCACAGCCACTCCAGCGTCGACTTGCTGGGCTCCAGCGATCCTTCCGCCTCAGCCTTCCAAGTAGCCAGAACTACAGGCGTGCACTACCATGTCCAGCTAATTTTTGATTTATTGTAGAGATGAGGTCTCGCTAAGTTGCCTGGGCTAGTCTCGAACCCGCGGGTTCAGGCAATCCACTCATCTCAGCCTCCCAAAGTGCTGGGATTACAGGTTGAGCCACCGAGCCCGGCCACACAATTGTTTAAAAAAGTGATTGAGGAAACTCAGCTGGGTGTGGTGGCTCATGCCTGTAATCTCAGTACTTTGGGAAGCCAGGGTGGGAGGATTGCTTGAGTCCAGGAGTTCTAGATCAACCTGGGAAACATAGTGAGACTTCATCTCTACAAAAAAATTAAAAATAAATAGCTGGTCAAGGTGGCACATGCCTGTAGCCCCAGCTCCTTGGGAGGTGAGGTGGAAGGATTGCTGAGCCCAGGAGGTGGAGGCTGCAGTGAACCATGATGGTGCCACTGCACTCCAGCCTGGGTGACGGAATGAAATCCTAACTCAAAAAGTAATAATAAGCCGAACTCGGTGGTTCAGCCTGTAATCCCAGCAATTTGGCTGGCCAAGGCGGGTGGATTGCCTGAACCCACGGGTTTGAGACCAGCCCGCGCAACTTGGTGAGACCTCATCTCTACAATAAATCAAAAATTAGCCGGGCGTGGTAGCGCACACCTGTAGTTCTGGCTACTTGGAGGGCTGAGGTGGAAGGATCACCAGATCACCGGAGCCCAGCAGGCTGACGCTAGGGTGGCTGTGAGCATGCCACTGCACTCCAGCCTGAGCAACAAGGTGAGACTCCAACTCAAATAATAATAATAATAATAAGGAAACTGTTGCCATACTAATACAGAAATATGTCCATTTTATCTATATACTATTTTGAAGAAAGCCAAGTACAGAAAAGAGTATGTAGTATGCTATGTTTATGGAAGAAAGTTGGAAAATATGGAAAATTCACATACATATCTGTAGCAATACTAAAAGGTTATACAAGACTGTAATACAAGTGGATACCTATTAGAGGTAAGGGGATTGGACAAAGAACCGGGTAAATTAAGACAAGGTAGGAGGAAGACTTCTCAATGCTTCTCTCTCTTTTTTTTTTATTTGGAGTCTCACTCTGTTGCCCAGATTGGAGTGCAGTGGCATGCTCCTGGCCACCGCACCCTCAACCTGCTGGGCTCCAGCGATCCTTCTGCTTCAGCCTTCCAAGTAGCCGGTATTACAGGTGCGTGCTACCACGCCTGGCTAATTTTTTATTTATTGTAGAGACGAGGTTTCGCCAAGTTGCCCGGGTGGGTCTTGGGCTGAGCCCAGTCATTGCTTCCCTTTAAGTAGTTTTGAAATTTGAATCATGTAGATGTACGACTTATTTGAAAACATTAAATTATGAGAAAAACAACCTTGCTTTTTATACATTTGAAAAGACAAATTCATTCCCTGAAACATATTAATGTGCTTCTTCCAAGGACATTTACATCCAAACAGAGAATCAAACTTAAAGTCAAAGAAACCAAACATGAATGAAGACATTTCAGGCAGCAGCAGTAAGTAGTTCAGCGAGGGTGGGGAAGCCACTTCAGTCCCTCTGGTGCAGTAGTACCCCTGGTTCTGCCTTGACGCAAGCCTTGCATTCCATGAGCATGGCCTCTGCTCTGATCCCATTTGCTACCCCGTTGATATATTCAGCAAACAGAGCTGAGAAACTGGGCTCCTCTAACCCAGGGCTAATACCAGGCCCCAAGCTGTCCCAATATTCATAAATGCTAGCCATAGGTGGCACAAATGAATTTCTTTTGCTAATGGAGAAGAAAGGCTTTTTGAGGAAATATATGTGTCATTGAAATGTAGAAAGGTGCCCTAGGCCTTCCAGAAACAGGAAAAAAAATAAAAAAAATTTAAAAAAAGGAAAAGAAAATGCTACAGTCATTGACACCAAGCCTGAGCAGTCTATTTGGTTCAAATCCCATAATCATGAATGTCTCAGAGCTGTAATTCTGTCTGATTACCCTTTGCTGTCAGGAGGGTGGAAAAGCACCGAAGATTAATGCTTTGTGTGACAATAAGGTGGCAGGCTTGCATCTCTGAGCTTATCTCTCATGAATCAGGAGGAGGTCTGGGAAGCTTCAAAATACAGCAGCATTTTGTAATGATTTTTTTGTAGAAAGAGATCTGTCAAGCCCAGATTCATTAGTTTCTACCCCTATTGACTTCTTCAGTAGACAGTCCAAATCTTCCTGTGCACGATTCCCTTCTCCAGTTTATTTTATGGCATCAGAATATCGAGGGGTGGGTGATGTATAGGAGGGGCAGGATTGATAGAAAGGGGAGAAGCTTCTATGAGTATGAGCTCTAGTTTTCAACCTTCTGTTAAAAGACAGATGGCTCAGGAACTGCTGTAAAACTGCTTCAGTGGAAAGCCAGTATCAGATAGCTGCTTCTAGTTCTTTCATAAGGCACATTAGGAAAGAATGGCCCATTGAAAACAAGAACCGCTGTTCAGTTGGCCTATCTGTTGACCCAAAGCATTTCAGCTCTAATACCTAGAATTTAAGTATAAATTTTATACATCTTCCCACTTTAATAGTAGTACTGTCCAAAATTTGAATGTAGAGCTATACTACATATAAACTGTGTGACTTTGGAAAAATTATCTAACCTCTCTGAGGCTCAGATTATCTATAAGATGAGGATAATAATATTTACCCAAGAAGGTTGCCATGAGGATGAAATGAGATAAAATTATGAACAGTGAATGCCTGGCACTCATCAAATAGTCATCATTATTGTAGATACCCTACTCCATTACTTACTGATTATGTGACCTTGGGCAAGTCAGCTAACCTCTAAACTTCAGTGGATAATCCTCACAATCCTAGGAGGTATACACCATTAAGTACAGGTTAAGAACTTAGCATGGTGCCAAGCACTAATCATTCAAGAAATGAGAGCTAGTTGGAGCAATAGAAGTAGAAATAGGCATTGGAGGAGGAGGAGGAAGAGGAGAGAAGGAGAAGGAAGAGAAAAAGAAGAAGGAGAAGGAAGATAGAGGTGTACATAAAAACTACAGGAAGCTGGGCGCTGTGGCTCACGCCTGTAATAACAGCACTTTGGGAGGCGGAGGTGAGAGGATTATCTGAGCTCAGGGGTTCGAGACCAGCCTGAGCAACATGGTGAGACCTCATCTCTATAATAAATAATAGTAATAATAATAATAATAATAAATCAGCCAGGCATGGTGGCACATACCTGTAGTTACTTGGAAGGCAGTTACTTGGAAGGCAGAGGCAGAATGATCACTTGAGCCCAGCAGGTCAAGGCTGCAGTGGCCATGCACTCCAGCCTCGGCGACAAAGTGAGACTCCAACTCAAAAGAAAAAAAAGTTTGGCTTAGACACAATAATTTAGGGACTCAAAACTTTTTAAAGTAAAAAAAAAAAAAAAATCACCTCTTCCACTCCTCATAGCCCTACTAACCGCCCCCCCTTCAAAATACATGACTCCACACTCTTAGCCTTTTAGGGTATCTGTCCCTTCATATCTTCTAGCATCCCCTCCTGTCATCTCTTCTGCTTATGCTACTGCTTACACAGGAAGTCCCTTGAGTTCGAATATCCAGAACATGCAGAAATACTTATATTATTCTTATCACATTACTATTTATGGTCTTATTAATCCTGTTTATTGAGCACTCGCCATGTGCTAAGCACCTTACCTATGTTATTTCTACCAGACTATAAGCTCCATGAGGAGCAAGACCATCATTTCTACCTCCTTCCCACTTACCTCCCAGTGTCTAACACAGTGCCTGGCACATAGAGTGCACTCAATCAATATTTCTTGATGCATGAATGAATCTAATCCTCACAACAATTTTATGATAGTTATGACTCTTGTTCCCATTTTACAAAAAAGAAACCAAGGCTTACATACATTAAATAAGTCACAAAATTTGTAAGTTGCCTAGCTGAGACCCCATTATGTCTGACCCCACAGGCCTTGCTTGGAACCATCTCTTGCCCACCTTATTTCCCCAACACCTACCATCATTTCTCATGCCTTCAGTCCTCTGCACATGTTGCTTGGAGTGTCCTTTTCTCTCTATCCATCTGATAAATTCATCCTTTAAGACTCATGACAAGAGTTTCTATCTCTTGCCATTAATCTACTTTTTAGATTATATATATGTGTGTGTGTGTGTGTGTGTGTGTGTGTGTGTGTGTGTGTGTGTGTGAAA
>NW_007249940.1:554088-625353 GCF_000164805.1 Carlito syrichta | reverse complement strand
GATTCTTTATTGTAGAGATGAGGTCTCACTGCCCAGGCAGGTCTCGAACCCGCAGGCTCAGGCAATCCACTCACCTCAGCATCCCAAAGGCGCGGGATTATAGGCTGAGCCACCGAGCCCGGCTTAGATTATATCTTAATCTTAAAAATACTTGAGGTGTGGTTCAAAATGCATAATATGTGAAAAACCAAAAAAAGTATAAAATCATGACAAAACAAAAATTAGAGTTAGAAAAAGAAACCAAAATCTGGGGGTGGGGGGAAGGACAACATATATCTAGAAAAAATGCCTACCAAAAAATTCTCCCATTCCTAGAGAGGTAGACCACACATTTCTTGCTTTCTTTTTTCTTTTTTCTTTTTTTTGAGTTAGAGTCTCATTCTGTTGCCCAGACTAGAGTACAGTGGCACTCTCACAGTCACCACCTCGACCTACAGGGTTCAGGCGATCCTTCTGCTTCAGCCTTCCAGGTAGCTGGAAATATAGGCGCGTGCTACCACACCTGGCTAATTTTTTGATTTATTGTAGAGGCAAGGTCTCACCAAATTGCCCAGGCTGGTCTTGAACCCCTGAGCTTAGGCAATCCTCTCGCCTCGGTCTCCCAAAGTGCTGGGATTACAGACTTGAGCCACTGTGCCCAACCAACACACATTTATTTCTAAGCTTTCTGGTAGCCAAGGCAAGGATGGGAACCTGATTAGTTACAGGGTACACAGTTTCCATAAGTTTAAAAATACATCCCTTGCAACTCTTTGGGTCCCCTCCCACTGTGGGAGCTTTTCTGTACTCTCAATAGATCCTGCTTAAAAAAAAAAAATACTCCCCTTATTAAGAGAAGCTCTTTTTTTTCCTGGAATTTGGGAGAAATATCTTCTGAGAGTTCTCAAAAAAGAGGGTAGCATAAGATGTAGTGGACAGTATCTTTACGGCAACAGTCTTACAATGAATTTTTTTTTTTTGATGTTCATTTCAACTTGACTTTTAATTAAGTTTTCATATATATTGCACTGTAAAGTTACCATGCTGAATACCATTGTGTTTCCTATGGCATATATTTTGAACAAAGGTCAGTCCACATTCTCTAAATTTGTAGATTCTCTCCAATGCACACAGTCTAATGCTAAATAATGTTTCAGCTTACAATGAATCTGATAGCAAACTACTTAAAAATAATCTCTAATTGCAAAATAATGGCTTCTTCTGAGAAAGTTTTCCTGGCTCCATCCCCAACCTCTCAAACTGAAATAGGGCCCTTCTTTTTTCCCATAACACCTTGTCCTTTCTTCAATTGGTCTGCATTGCAATTACTTATATATCTATATTCTTCACCAGACTGAGAGCTTTTTAAGGACAGGTAGCATGTCTTGATTATCCTTGTACCTGTGCCTCAGTTTTCTTTTCTGTAAAATGGAGATAATATGGCACTTACCTCCTAGGGTTGTTATGATGAGTAAATGAGTTAATGCATGCAAAACGCTTGAACAGTGCCAGGTGCATGATAAACACACAGTAAGTATTAGCTATTATTTTATCCTAAGCAAGTACAATGGCTGGCATCAGGCATTCAATCAATAGGTTCTGAATGGATGCATAAATAGATCCGAAGTGTGAGCTTAGCGTGGAAACCTGTGGATTCTCTGCCTAGAGAGATCTCCAACTATGCAAGAAAACGAGTGTTAATTTATCTCCCTTAAGTCTTTCCTCCAAGGTCACTTTTCAGGGAGGCTTTCTCTAACCCCATTACCTTAAAACATTTCTTATATTCCCTTCCCAGCTTTATTTTTTGCCTTAGCACTTCACATTATTTAATATGCTATATGCTTAATTATTTTAATGTTTGTCCCTACTTCTCTCATTAGAATGTAAGTTTCCTGCCAGGAGTGGTGGCTCAAACCTGCAATCCCAGCACTTTGGGAGGCTGAGGCGAGAGGATTACCTGGGTCCAGAGGTTTGAGACCAGCCTGGGCAACTTGGCGAGACTCGTCTCTACAATAAATCAAAAAATTAGCTGAGCATGGTGGTGTGCGCCTGTAATTCTAGCTACTTGAAAGGCTGAGGTGGAAGGATTGCCTGAGCCCAGTAGGTCAAGGCTGTGGTATCCATGAGCGTGTCATTGCCCTCCAGCCTGGGCGACAGAGTGAGACTCCAACTCAAAAAAACAAAAAAGTTTCCTAAAGTCAGGGATTTTGTTTGTTTCTGGACAAAAACTTGGGAAATAGTAGCTTTTCAATAAATATTGATTTAATGCATAATCATATAGAAACAGGGCAAGCCAGGGCAGGGCAGAGATGAGGCAAGCTCTCAGAATAATGTGTCCCGCCTGCACTTGCACAATCTCTACAGTTAGTGCTTCTTTAAACTTTGTAGTCAAGGAACCTCCTTGTTTACTCTAGTCTAAGCCCTGAAGCAGGGAATGAACCAGATGACCTAGTGAGGTTCCATCTAGTCCTAGGCAGTTGTATGCTGGTAAAAGTTTGTCAACCAGCTCTTTTGGAGGCAGGGGAAGCCTTGACTTGTAATGTTTACCCATTTTTGTAGCTTAAATACTCCCATCATGGCCAATTTCAAGCTATCAACAGGATGTCTCTGAACACAGAGTTGGGAAGACATGTGCAGGTGGGCTCCAGCACACCACTGGCCAGGATGCTTGAACTTTGGCTAAATCCAACCAGGGACAGAATAAAGGACTGCAAAGAGAAATTAAGAATAACGGGTGGATTAGTATCACCTATCTCCACAACTTAAAAAAAAAAAAAGAGCCTGATGCAGTGGCTCACACCTGTAATCCCAGCACTTTGGGAGGCAGAGGTGAGAGGGTTGCCTGAGCCCAGGGGTTCGAGACCAGCCTGGGCAACTTGGTGAGACCTCGTTTCTACGATAAATCAAAAAACTAGCCAGGTGTGGTGGTGTGTGCCTGTTGTGCCCGCTACTTGGAAGGCTGAAGCAGAAGGATCGCCTGAGCCCAGTGGGCTGAGGCTGCGGTGGCCATGAGCATGATACTGCCCTCCAGCCTGGGCAACAGAGTAAGACTCCAACTCTAATAATAATAATAATAATATAAAAAAAAAATGTAGCCCAGAAGTGCATGTCCTGAACAGAGGGCTAGTAGCATCCCTTTCAGGTTACGAGGGGCAAAAGGAGGGAACCTCGTGTTTTCTGAGGACTATGCACCAATTCCTCTGCACGATCCTATAAATAAAGTACTTCCATGACCCCCATTTTAGAAGTCCAACGCGCTATTCATTGCACCACAGAGCTATCTCATGATCTCGTTTTAAACAGATGAGGAAACAGAAGCAGAAAGACGATAAGCAACTTGCCCAAGGTTATGCACGTAGCAATGGCAGAACCAGGATTCAAATGAAAGCATGTTTGATTTCGAAGGCCATGTTCTTTTTCTTACACGGCATCATATTTGTACTGTGGCCTCAGAATATGATGAAGTCTCCAAAGATGTGATCAAGAAGTTTCTGTAGGCCCAGAAATGTGTCCCAGGCTGTATTTTATGAATTCCTTTCTCTTGGATCTGGCTAAACTTGCACTAGCTCCATAGGACAAAGGTGGCGGTGGCCATGTTCACCTCTTTATGCCCACTAACCAGCACTGTGCCTAGTGGACAGAAGGCATTCAACAAATAGTTGTTTGAAGATAAAAGGAATAAAAAAAGAAAGGAAGTATATGGGAAAAAGGAAAGAATTTTTGTCCCAGGGATATTGTTTGCGTTTATGGATCACTATACCCGCAAGCAAATTCTCTTTTCAAACTTCTGTTAATTAGATGTAGATAAAGCCAGAGATGAATTTCTTTTTATCTATTCTGACAGAGATTCACAATAGTATGGAATTTGGGATGGATTCTGGAATTATCTTCACTGCAGATTTACTTTCTTAACTCTTGTGTGCTTTGGCTGTAACTCCTGTTAGCTGGTACTCTCTGTGCTCACTCTCTCTGTGCTTACCAGTGTGGGTAAATGGCAGGCAGCATTCTATGGTAACTTGAGTGTCAGAAGAGAACTCAGGCTTCAAATTCCCCATGGCTAATCCACAGAGCAGGCAATCCTTCCGTGGATAACTGAATAGTGACTAAATTTAGTTTCTGGCTAAATCTCAGGACTCTTCCACTCAGTAGGCTTACCCAAATACCTTTTTGTGAGATTTAAAAAGAGAGATATAGGCCGGGCATGGTGGCTCACACCTATAACTCCAGCACTTTGGGAGGCCGAGGTGAGAGGATTGCCTGAGCTTATGGGTTCGAAACCAGCCTGGGCAACTTGGCGAGATCTCATCTCTACAATAAATCAAAAAATTAGCCAGGCATGGTGGTGCTGCCTGTAGTTCCAGCTTGGAAGGCTGAGGCAGAAGGATCGCCTGAGCCTAGCAGGTCGAGTCTACAGTGGCCGGGAGTGTGCCACTGCCCTCCAGCCTCAGTGGTAGAGTGAGACTCCAATTCAAAGAAAAAAAAAGAAAGAAAAATAAAAAAGAGATATAGACATGCCTCCAGTTGGACATTTTCTCTCTCTCTCTCTCTCTCTCTGTCTCTGAGCTTCACTCTGTCTTGTGGAGTATACTGGCACGAGAATGGTTCACTGAAGCTTCTACCTCCTTGGCTCAGGTTATCATCTCACCTCAGCCTTCTGAGTAGCTGGGACTACAGGGGTGCCCAACTAATTTGTTTGATTTTTTTTTGTAGAGACAAGGTCTCGCTATGTTGCCTAGGCTGGTCTTGAACTCTTGGGCTCAAGAAATCCTGCTGCCTCAGCCTCCCAACATGCTAGGATTACAGGCATGAGCCACCATGCCTGGCCTCTTTCCTATTCATAAACATATAATCAGTGCCAGGCCAAAGGTTGCCCACGCTTCAACATTCTGGGCTGGGTCAATGCCTGGGGTTGTATGGTCTGATGCCTTCAGCAGAGGTGACTGGATGCATCCTGAAGGCGAGTTTTGCTTGGCATGCTCAATATTGAAACAATATTTTCCAGTTAATTAACAGCATTAAAAAGCAAGGAGATTTTGCATTAAAAAACATCAGCTCTTTTGGTTTCTCTTGAAAACTTGGAAGCTCTGCCAACTCTAGGCATGCATTCTGACACGCAGCAACATTGGACTGATGTTGAGTTGTGATTGCCCTATTTGAACAGAGTATATATTCACTCTCTGGTTCACCTCTGCTCCACCACTTCCTCTTATCTGCCCAGCACCAAGGCAGGCTGTCAGCTGCAGTTTATTATCTCTCTTTGCACTGCTATTTCATAAGATGGGCATGTGATCTCCAGTTTGCTACAAAGACCAGCCCACCACACCCGCTAGATTTATTTCAGTTGCCTACCTGGTTCTTGTAGTCACTAAGTCTGTGTTTGAGTCTCTGATCTCTACTCTAAGGGCACAAAGCTCATCTTAGACATAGGCAGGGTTTGTAGCTGTCAGTATAGATCTGTGGGACAAATTTCCAGCAGAAAAAACCCATGCCTCAAAATAGCTCCTCAGCAACCTGCCTGCCTGAAATTCACACTATCAGTCACTGCTTAAGTTAAAGAACTTAGTCTTCCCTTTCAAAATACATGAAAACATGTTGCTTGGGAGGGGCAGCCCATTATCCTGTTAGGCTAGCTCCCAGAACATGAGGGGAGAGGATCTGTATCAGAATTTGGAAAGGATTAGCTTACTCCACTAGTCTCTAGCAAAATAGTAGGGGAGAATGGAGCACAGAACAAGTAAGCTTTGCTGAGGGGAAGGCTTGGGGAAGTGCTCAGAGCCTGAGGGAACACCCAGGAAGGGCAAGGCCTGGCAGGCAGCCTGAGGATCCTGGGGATAGGGGAAAGTTGGAAGGCATTGCTCTGAGGAAGAGAGAAGTATGGAAGTGCATCAGCCTTCAGTGGCCAGTGGGCCCTTCAGAGAAAGAATGAATTCATTCTTTAGAAAGGATTGCTTGGTTGGGTATAACTCACAGGTGGTGTGAAGGCCGGAACTCTATAAACAGATCCTCTTTCAGTTACCAGAGGCTATTTTTGCTTCTTGCAACATCATGTGCCGGGCAGACAGTGGCCCTGTTGGAATGCACAGAGAGCCAAGCAACACAGCAATGGGGAGCTCCCTAGGGAGAGGGCTTTTTTGTGTTTTTCCATTCCCAGCACACTCCACACTGGCCCTTTACCATCCCCACCTGACAATTCTGGCATTTATTAGCTACAGCCCCTCCCCACACCCTGGGGCCCTAAGTGTTCCATGTAAATCCTAGGCAGGTGAGGCACCTCCAGCAGCCAGTCAACTGCCCAAACTAGACCCTCCACTGCTCCTGATGCTTTTCCTGACACCAGGTGGATTCCAGGACTCTCCTGATTCCTTTGCCTCACCTCCTCACCGGCCTCCTTCACAGGGAGATCTTTTTAGCTTCTCTCACTTGGTCTTGCTTCAGGGGCTTCAACTAGAATGATCTCTGTTACCAAAGGAAATGGCTGTTTTGAAGACATGGGGGGGGTGGCACAGCCAAAAAGGGGCTATTATTTTGGTGTTTGGGGAGCATTGGTCAGAGGAGGTCTGTGTGGCTGGGGTTGGAGATCCCACAGGGCAAGAGGACAGATAGTGGAGAAAACAAGAGAAGTGGATGCAGATGGGAGGAGGGATCAGAAAAGACTGGGCACAAACTTTGCTTACCTTCATATTTTACACTGACTCTTCCAACTGGGGCCATGTCCCCTGGGCCTCTCTGGGAGCCCTCAACCTCCATTTGCACATTACAATTCAGGGGCCCAGCTCTTTCCTTCCTCCAAGTTGCCTCCTACTACCTGGGCACAGGCTGCATCATGCTGATTTACAGATTAGTCAGATGAACACTCAGCGCCCACCTCCCCTAGCCTTGGCAGCTTGCGTTGCCATGAGAGTGACAAGAAGGGTGGAAATACTTATTATCTACTTTATTTTGTATTGAAGCCAATCTTCCCAGGGCCTACACTATTCCCCTCCAGCAGTGGTAGGAACTTGAAGAGGCCTCATGAAGTTTTCAGGCCACTAGGAGTGCTTGGGAAGTAATAATTTACAAAAGTCAGTCCTGATTCCTCCCATGAATTATCCACTCTGGATTATCTGCAGTTGATGCCTTTCTCTAAGCTGGCCTCCGCTGCCTCTAGGTGGGTTTCTGAGCTGTCTTTTTTCCCTGCTCCCATGACAGCCTGTGGATGTGTGCTTGAGGAATGCACACTTGAACATTTGCCCACGCAAAATGGAAATACAGGAGAAAATTGGATGGAGGTGGGGGCAATCCTCCAGTTCTTTCCTATATCAGCCAGAAGTGATTTGGGGCCTTTAATTAAATCCGAAAATTTGCAATTTAATTGTTTGCTATTAATAAAGCTAAACCAACGTTCTTTTAGTTAGCATTTGCCTGGTGTATACTTTTGCCTAAGCAATAAATAAAATATCCTAGAGTTTGTTTTTTATTCAGTGTGATCATATTTGTCTTTTAACTAGAATGTTTACTTCATTCTCATGGATTATAACAACTGATGTATGTATTCGTACTAATTTTATTTTTTTTTAAATCCCAAAATTTGGAGTGCATAGTATACGCAAAGGTCTTAGATTGATATCTGAGGAGGCAGTCATTTAGTTTATTCTACTTGGTTTTGTTGTTGTTGTTATAGGGGCAGCTTCCAAGGATAAAAGAGAGGCGACTGACCCATAATGCAAATTAGACATGATTACCATCATCATCACAATGATACCTAACATTTACATAGCACTTATTACATGGCAGGCAGAGTTCAAAGGATTTTATATGCATGAACTTGCTTAATTGTCACCACTCTAATTTGAGATATTATTAACCCTGCTTTAAAAGCAGAAGAATGAAGTACAGAGAGTTCTAATGACTTGCCTAAGGTCATGCAGCTGGTACCCAGGAAGCCTTTATCCAGTGTTCTCAGCTTGACACTGTACTAAACTGTTTCTTGCTTCACTATACACATTCTGTTGTTTCAGTTTTCCATTCTTACAGACCTACCCCCAAACTTAATGGCATAAAGCCACAACCATTTTACTTGGTTATGACTCTGTGGGTTGAGAATCCCAATATAGTATGGATGGTTTTTCTCTGTTTCATGATGTCTGGAGCCTATCTACTATGTTCCTGATTCTCTTCCACATAGCCTTTTTATATGGCTAGCTTGTGCTTCCTCACAGCGTGGTGGCCTTAGAGTAGTCAGATTTATTCTATGGTGGCTGGCTGTCCCCATGAGAAAGAGGAAGTTTCCAGACCTCATAAAATCTGAACCAGGAACTGAGCACAGAATTACTTCTACCATATTACACTAGATAAAGTAAGACATGAGACCAAGCCAATTCTAAGAGGAGAAAAACTGAATTTCACTCGTTGATGAGTGGAATGACATGCATACATTTATACTGAAAGAAGTTATTAATAGTGGCCATCTTTGGAGACTACCACACTGTTTATATATAGAGAGTATACATACCATTTATATATTACATTACATTATATATTACAGTAATGTTAATATATTATGTCATATGTATGTGTATATGCACACACGGAAAAATTGATTTTCAGGCTGGGTCTGGTGGTTCAAGCCTGTAACTCCAGCACTTTGGGAGGCTGAGGTGAGGGGATTGCCCAAGTCCAGGGGTTCGACTTGGCAGCCTGGGCAACATAGCAAAGCCTTGTCTCTACAACAAATGCAAACACTAGTCAGGCATTGGGGTGCACACCTGTAGTTCGCGCTACCTAGAAGGCTGAGGTGGAAGGCCTGAGCCCAGCAGGTCGAGGCTGCTATAGCTGTGAGTGTGCCACTGCACTCCATTCTGGGCAACAGAGTGCGAATCTAACTTTAAAAAAAAAATGGGCTGGGCACAGTGGCTGAAGCCTGTAATCCCAGCATTTTGGGAGGCCAAGGCTAGAGGACTGCCTAAGTCCAGGGGTTCAAGACCAGCCTGGGCAACTTGGTGAGACCTCGTCTATACAATAAACAAACAAAAAATTAGCTGGGCATGGTGGCACTTGCCTGTATCTCCAGCTATTTGGAAGGCTAAGGCGGAAGGATCACCTAAATCCAGCAGGTTGAGGCTGCGGTAGCTGTGAGCATGCCACTGCACTCCAGTCTGGGCAAGTCAAAAAAAAAGGCAACTCCTTCTGGTCCCCTCCCACTGTGGGAGCTTTTCTGTCCTCTTAATAAATCCTGCTTTCTCACTTTAAAAAAAAGGATTTTCAGAAGGCCGAAAATTGCAGCTATTTTGACCAACACTCTGCAACCACTTCGAGATGCTCAGTGAGTGTTAAAGTTCATTCCTAGGCCTGGATCCTGCTAAGTATTTCAATGCCCCTTCAATAATTCTATGGTTCTCCCAGACCCCAGTAACTTAGAAGAACATGATTCTAGGGTTGACACTAGCTGAGCCCTACCCTCATGGAATTGCTTCTTTCCCTCTGAGACAGAAACCTGGGAGGCTCCTCATAAACAAGTTTCTATCCTAAGGTGGTAACCCCACCGGGGCCCACACAGGGAAAACCAGCTACCTGGCAGACACCATTGCCTTCAGCCACTGAAGACTGCAGCTGTGTGGTGGTAAAGGAGGAGAGTGGACAAAAGGAGCCCAGAAATCTGAATGGCAGTCTTAGTTCTGATTTTCTGCATGTGCATGAGGGCAGATGGGAAGGAGGTATAACAGACATTGGTCCTGAGTTATCATGTCGCCTCATTGCCTGTAGACTCCAAATAGCCATGGTTAAGGTGTGGGGGGCCAGCCCCTGCAAAGAGATTTAGAGGGTCCCTGGGAGGTGTGGTGGTGTTGGTGATTATTCTGGAGAAATAAAGAGAAAGAAAGAGAGAAACAGGGGGGGAAAGAAAGAGACTGGACTCTGTCTAGTGCAGAAACCGTTTAATGAGACGAACCTTTTATCCTAAAGTTTCACAGGTTAAATCACAAGACTTTCACGTGAACACAAGACTTTCACGTGAACACAAAATGTCCCCCACCCACCAGGTGTTTCCTCAGGCATGAGGAAGAACAATCCCAATTAAATCACAAAACTTTTACATAAACATAAAGCTCGGTGAATGAGGGATGCCCCCCACCCCCCAGGTGTTTCCTCAAGCATGAGGAAAGAGGATCCCAAAATTATCTCACTGTTCCTCATGCTTGGTTAATATTCCTCAAAAACAATACAGCAATTCTAATATCATAATATTCTAATAATCAATAACTTTTAAAACTTATGCATACACAACACCTAATGAACAACTTAATTCCAATTCCTTTCTATTTTATGCTAATTCTACCTACATTATAGAAACTCTTAATTATAGCCCAAACCAGTTCCTAAGGAATGTGGCCCAGCCCAAAGTTTGTGCTGGGCTGTTTCTAGTAACTTTAGATAATTAACTATATTATTAAGATTGAAACAGCACTTTATATGTGTACACTAATTCTACAAATATACTTTTAAATCTTATAAAGAAGTTTGTACCACATTAAAGGCTCCCAAATGTGACCTGAGTTTGAGTTATGTTAAGTTTAAAGCCGAAACTGCAGTCTGTAAGAAATGGGAACAATGGACTCCTAAAGTAAGCCATGCCTGTCGTACTCTCAGAGCTTCATGCTTAGATCATCAAAGTCCCTGCTAGTGGGATGTGCCAAACATCAAAGAAGGGAAGAGGGAATGGGCCATCAGCTCCTGAACTCATCCTAGTGGTCTCAGGGTCCGCAGCCCACCTGGATCCCTAACACTCAGGTGGGCCTCCTCGGCTGGCTCCCGAGTTATCATGTTGCCTCATTGCCTGTAGACCCCAAATAGCCATGATTAAGGAGATGCTTTGTTATCTCCCTTCCCCCAGAGATACTTTTGCTAACTCCTCTTTTCCTCTCCTCATAAATGGCAGGGCTTTTGGCACAAAGTGCCACACTCTATTGACATGCCCAATCTCTTCTCACCTAAGCCTAGTCAGTTCTTTGTTCCTGCCACTGATAACTCATTCATTCATTCAATATTTATTAAGGGCTAGTATGTGCCAGGCACCGTTCTAGGCTCTCAGGATACAGCAGTGAACCAATCAGACCAAAATACCCACCCTCAGGGAGCATACATTCTATCAAAAGGAAACAAACAATAAATGAAATAGGCAAAATACACACTGTGTTAGGTGATAAGTACTCTGGAGAAAAATAAAACAGGAAAAAGGGTAGAGGAGCTGGGATGGGTGGGGGATTACAGTTTTAATTAGTGTGCACAGAGGAGGCCTCTCTGAGAAAGTGACATTTGAGCAAAGACCAGAGGTGAGGGGGAGAGCTATGTTGAGAATAGACTCTAGGAGGAAAAGAACAGAAGCAAGGAGAATAGTTAAGGGGCAAGGGCAATTGGATTATTATTCTCAAGTTTTCACTCCCTTCCTTGTTAGATAACCGTATATGCATTCCCTTGTAATGTGATTTTTGCAGTACTTCTTTCTAGAGCAAACAGAGTATATTTTGCCACCACATTGATGGTGAACATGACTGTGTAACTTGCTATGTCTAATGGAATGTCCATGGATGTGATGCTACTAGGGATTTTAAATGTGTTTGTATAATGTCACTTGGCCTCTTGCGCACCTACCATCTGCTGTGAGAAGAACATGCCCCAGTTGGCTGTTGTTCCCAGAATGAAGAGATTCATGGAAAGGATACAAACCTGACTCAGCCTGAAGCAGAGCCATCTCACTGACCAAAGAATATTGAGCAAGCAAAATAAATGTTTGTTGCAAGAAATCGACATTTGGGGTTGTTTGGCAATATAGCCATAGCAGTAACTGACAAATAGAAGAGGTCATGCAATAATCCAGCCAAGAGATAATGTTTCAGACCAAGATGATAGCAGTGGAGATGATTTTAAAATGATCAGATGCTGGATATATTTTAAAGGCAGAACTGACAGGAGTTGCTGATGGATTGAATGTGGAATGTGAGAATGAGACAAACAGTGGAAACATTCAAGGACAATACCACAATTTCTGGCTTGAGTAACTAGAAGCAGTTGCCATTTAATGAAATGGAAAAGGCTGAAGGTGGAACAGGTGCAGGGGAGGTGGAATATCAGAAATTCAGCTTTGGGCCTGCCTTTTAGATACCTCAGGGTTCAGTGTTTCTCCCAAACTGTCCTGGATTGTTAACTTTGAAAGAGTAAAGATAGCTCCACTTCCCTTGAATTGTTTGGAAAAGCTCCAAAACCCCTACCCCAGGCCAACCCAGCCTACTGGTGGCATTGAAATGTCTATGTTGAAAGAGCTTAAAGAAAGCAATCTGCTTGGAAGGAGGCTAGTAGGCTTTTCTTGAAGTTGCCTTTGAATAAAAAGCACGTGGCTTTCTCTTGAATTGTGTGCTACAAACAATAAAAAGAGCATTTTAAAAGAAAAAGATGGTATTGTTTACATATTACATAAGATTGAGAAAAATATCAATTCTCTATATCATAATGCAAATTAGGAAAAAGATCTCATGGTCAATCTCACAGCACACATTAAAACAAAGCTTCCAGCCGGGCTCGGTGGCTCAGCCTGTAATCCCGCGCCTTGGGAGGCTGAGGTGAGTGGATTGCCTGAGCCCGCGGGTTTGAGACCCAGCTGGGCAACTTGGCGAGACCTCATCTCTACAATAAATAAAAAAATCAGCCGGGTGTGCGCGCCTGTAGTTCCAGCTACTTGGAAGGCTGAGGCAGAAGGATCGCCGGAGCCCAGCAGTCGAGGCTGCGGTGGCCAGGAGTGGCCACTGCACTGCAGTCTGGGCGACGGAGTGAGACTCCAACTCAAAAAACAAACAAACAAACAAACAAAAAAACCCAAAGCTTCCCAACAGCCAAGGACACAGAGCACCATTGATAGGATGATCCTGGAATTGTGATAGGTACTTAGAATGCAGTGGCATAGCAAATTGTATTACTGTTTAAATTTTTTATCACTCATTTCTGAGGGTGCTTTACACATCCTCACCCTGTTAAACACTGGAGTGACCATGTGACTTACTTTGTCCAATGAAATATGAGTGAAAGTGACTATGTCACTTCCAAGCAGATTCTTTCAGAGCCATAGAATAATAACACTATAGTCTGTCATCTCTCTACCATAAGAACACCAATATCCCAGACATACAACTCTATTGTGTGAACCTGGGTCCCAGAGTAAAGACACATAGAGCAGAGCCATAACCAACCCCCAGTCAACATGTAACATGAGCAAGAAATAAAACTTTGTTTGGGGGGTCATTTGTTACGGCAGCATAACTTAGCCTTAACTGACTCTACAGGTTGTAAATGAGATATATGTGGTCATTGTTCTCATGGAAATTACAATTCAAGCAGTAAATGAGTAAAGAAAATGAGAGAGGGCTCAGCCTGTAATCCAAGCACTTTGGGAGGCCAAGGAGAGTGGAATGCCTGAGCCTGTGGAATCGAGACCAGCCCGGGCAACTCAGTGATACTTTGTCTCTACAATAAATTTTAAAAAAATTATTCGGGCATTGTAGCACACGCCTGTAGTTCTGGCTACTTGGAAGGCTAAGAACGAAGGGTCACCTGAGCCCAGCAGGTAAACACTGGGGTGACCGTGAGCATGCCACTGCACTCTAGCCTGGATGATGGAGTGAGACTCCAACTCAAAAAAAAGAAAAGAAAAGAAAAAGAAAATGAGAGAGTGAGAGAGAGAGAGAGGGTCCTCGAAGGAGGACCACAGTTATGTAGTGTTCTCATCAGCTAACCTCAAGTGGGACTTCTGTATCCTTAGAGAGGTGTGCACGAATAGCCTAGGAAATCCAACCGTCCTCTGATAATCTTCCTCCTTCGAATTCCCTGACATATCCATTGCCCCTGCTGCTGCCTTTCACCCATTTCCTTCAGTCCATCTACGTTTTCTAGGCCAACTCACTACGTACTATTTTCTGCAATAATTTTCCTCTCCCTCTCTCTCTCTCTCTCTCTCTCATTTTCTTTTCTTTTTTTTTTTTTTTTAGTGTGTTTGTGTGTATGTAAATAACATACTTTATATAGGTGGTCAGATAAGGTAGGTTGCTGACCCCTGTCCCACGGAACGAAAAGCTGACCCTTCTACTTTCCTTCCCTCTTCTCCACCTTCTCTCTTTTTTCTCTTCTCTTATCATCTTCCACCATCAAGTCTCTCTATCTTGCTTTCTCCCTTTCTCTCCATCATTCTTTCTGTCCTTCTTTTCTTCCAGCTCTCTGCATTTGTGTACATACATATATGTACACATATGTGTACACTGACATGTGCTTACACACGTGTACACACACACAGAGGTAGTACTTCTGTGACTGAACTTGATAATCATAATCCTGGGAGCCCTGCTTATCCTACCAGAATTGCTGCACTGTTTTAATTACAGCCATTATTCACAACACCTCACACATTTTCTGTCTTGTTGACAGTATTTGGGAAGCAGCAGCTGCTCCCTTACTTTCACATTGATTGCTACTGTTTTGCCTTGCAAAAGAATATTAAATATCACAGTTAAACACAAATCTTCTTCAAGACAGCTTCTGCTCTCAGCCATTCAGATTCCATCTCTCTCACTCAGCTGAGCTGCATTGAGCACTTTCAGATTGGCTGCTGTGTTTTGAGTTATTTCAAAATGTCTGGCTTTGATTTGATTATAGTCCTCCTTTGAATTCCCTGACATATCCATTGCCCGTGCTGCTGCCTCTCACCCATTTCCTTCAGTCCATCTACCTTTTCCAGGCCAACTCTGTGACTCTACTCACATATCTTATGGGTTTTTTTTTAATTTTTAATTTTAAAGATATGGGGTACAATTCAGGGTTAGGTATACAAATGTTCATTATGCAGGCACCCTTGTTGATGAGATGTCCCCCCTCCCCTGGCAGTTTCCTCCTACTGCCAACCCGTTTTTTATAGTATTAAGATAGTCATTCAAGGTCCACTTATGAGTAAGAACATGTGATATTTGGTTCTTTGTTTCTGTGATACATCATTCAGTATTATAGTCTCTAAGTCCATCCAAGTTGCTGCGAAGTTCATACTTTTGTCCTTCTTTATGGCTGCATAGTTTTCCATCTCCCACGGGGTTTTTAAGAACTCTGGGGAAATCTCTGCTGTCCACCATAACACATTACTCCTGAGATGACACAATTATAAGTGCATTTCTTTACCTTAAGGTTTTTAGGTCATTTGTTTTTCTTTTTTTTCTTTTTAAAGATTGTGGACCCATTAACTATGTGATCAGATCTGTGACTATTCTCCCTAGGAAAATGCACATGCTCACAACACTTTGTATAGATTATCAGAGGACTGTTGTATTTCCTATAGGCTATTCATGCACACCTCTCTAAGGATACAGAAGTCCCACTTGAGGTTAGCTGGTGAGAACACCAGTCTCCTAGGGAAGGATCAGTATCCATCAATGGAGATGAGTATACTAGATTCATTCCAGAGGTTTTAACAAAGAGGATAACAAATGGGTGCAGGCAAACGGGTGACTTGAAAAGGTTACCTAACTCTAATTCTGCTTTCCCCTCACTCTCTGCCTTCTACAGTTCAATCCAAGAGTCCAGACTCTTTCTTTACTAGTCTTTTCTCAGAACACCTAATGCCCAAGGCCATCTCTCTAAGGCACACAGGATGGAGCACCAGGCCTGAGCTTTCCCCGCAAGTTTTATTTATTTTTGTATTTATTTATTTTTGAGTTGGAGTTTCCATCACCCAGGCTAGAGTGCAGTGGCACACTCACAGTCATCCTAGCATTGACCTGCTGGGCTCTGGCGATCTTTCTGCCTCAGCCTTTTAAGTAGCTGGAACCACAGGCACGTGCTACCACGCTCAGCTAATTTTTTAATTTATTGTGGAGACGAGGTCTCACCAAGTTGCCTAGACTGGTCTCAAACTGGCAGTCTCAGACAAGCCACTCGCCTCGGCCTCCCAAAGTGCTGGGATTACAGGCTGAGCCACTGAGCCCGGCCTCCCTGCAAGTTTGAAGTTTCAGGCCAGTTCAAGGCTGGCCCAAGCACCAGAACTTTTTCTGAACTCATTCTTATCATTTGTGAGATCTGCATGTGCTTTCAACCTAAGGCTAGCCTGAAGGTGTGGCAAAGACAACAGTGGACACTGTCCTCTTGACTTTAACCTCTGAGGACTTATTTACACATAATTTTGACTTCTTCTGGACAATGTTGGAAAACTGCTGATTTTTCTCCATGACTAGTGAGCTATGACAAAAGGAAAAAAGTAATGAAGTCGGGAAATAGTGTGTTTCCTGCTCTGGAAGGCATTCTAGGACTTTCCTTGATATTCATAAGTAAACAGGGAGATCTGGGATAAAAAGGTGGATATACAAAATTGCAGCCAAGAGGTTGAACTGAATGAAGAAAATAGAAGTGTGCCTTTTTAGGACTCCACACATGTAAATGAGGTGTTGGGGAGCATGAATATTGATGCCAACTGGCTGAAAATTGGAGACTGTGGTGGAAAGGGCAGGGGACTTGGAGGGCCCCTGGCCCACTATTAGCTCTGTGACCTTGGGTAAGCCATTTTCTTAGCCTGAGACTCAGTTTCCTGGACGTCAGAATCTGGAAGATCAATGACCCTTTATCCCTAACTATGTCACACATGTTCTTCCTGAAACTTCTCAATCAAGCAAGTGGAGTGGCTGCCTAGTTCATAACCCACCTTTCCCTTAGGAAGGCCATGATGAAGTGGGTAAGAGCACAGGATCAGGGGCAGACTGCCTGGCTTTCCCACACCTCGTTGTGTGACTTTGGGCAAATCCTGCCCCCTGCCCCCCACCTTTTTGGTTTTTTTTTTGAGTTGGAGTCTCACTCAGTCGCCCAGACTGGAGTGCAGTGGCCGCTCCCGGCCACCGCAGCCTCGACCTGCTGGGCTCCGGCGATCCTTCCGCCTCAGCCTTCCGAGTAGCCGGAATTACAGGCGCGCGCTACCACGCCCAGCTGATTTTTGATTTATTGTAGAAATTAGGTCTCGCCTGCCCAGGCGGGTCTCGAACCCGCGGGCTCAGGCAATCCACTCACCTCAACCTCCCAAAGGTGCGGGATTACAGGCTGAGCCACCGAGCCCGGCTTTTTTTTCTTTAGTTGGAGTCTCACTCTGTCGCCCAGGCTGGAGTGCAGTGACACACTTGACCTGCTGGGCTCCAGCTATCCTTCTGCCTCAGCCTTCCAAGTAGCCAGAACTACAAGCATGTGCTACCACGCCCAGCTAATTTTTTTTTTTTTTTTTTATTTACTGTAGAGACAAGGTCTCACCAAGTTGCCCGGGTTGATTTCCAACCCGCAGGATCACACAATACACTCACCTTGGCCTCCCACAGAGCCCGGCCTCACCCCCGCCTTCTTTTTTTTGAGTCGAAGTTTCCCTGTTGCCCAGGTTGGAGTTCCATGGAACGCTCACAGTTACCGCAGCCTCGACCTGCTGGGCTCAGGTGATCCTTCCACCTCAGTCTTCCAAGTAGCTGGAACTACAGGCTCACACCAACATGCCTGGCTAATTTTTTGATTTATTGTAGAGACAAGGTCTCACCAAGTTGCCCAGGCTGGTCTCGAACTTTGGTCCCCTCCCAAAGGGCTGGGATTATAGGCATGAGCCACTGTGCCCAGCCAGGGCAAATCATTTAACCTCTCTGAGCCTCAGTTTCCTCATCTGTAATATCGGAGTGAGAGTATCTCCTCATTAAGTTGTTGTGAGACTTAAATAAAAATAATATAGTCTCAATATTTAAATCAGCTCATGATGTGTGGTAAACACTCAATTTGTGCTAACCATGATGGTTACTCTCTGATAATGACCCCTTTATACGTAAAAGTGGATACCCCCAGCAGACATGCCTATGCTAAGTGACTCTGAATAAGCTGAATAAGTCTGGGGTAGATCCTTGGCTCAGATTGGGCTGATTGAATTCTTTCTTCAGGAAGCACGGACTTTGAATGGATCAAGACAGAGAGAACAAGCTGTTCAATGTCACTTTAATAGCAGCACTTTGGAACAGAAGCTGCAGACATGTTTTGTCTGGTCCTTATGGGTGTGTGTGTGTGTGTGTGTGTGTGTGTGTGTGTGTGTGTGTGTGTGTGTGTGTTTTGAGTCAGAGTCTCACTTCATCACTCAGGTTGGAGTGCAGTGGCACAATCACAATGATCACGGCTCATAGCCGCTTCAAACTCCTGGGCTCGGGCGATCTGCCCGCCTTAGCCTCCCAAAGTGCTAGGATTATGGGCATGAGCCACCACGCTGGCCTGTTTTGTTTTTGAAATTTGAATTAGTCAGTGTTTAAAACTCAGTGTTAGCCTGGGCAACATGGCCAGACCTTGTCTCTACAATAAATCGAAAAATTAGCTGAGCATGGTGGCACACGTCTGTGA
The DNA here is from genome assembly GCF_000164805.1 of Carlito syrichta. Taxonomy (NCBI): domain Eukaryota; kingdom Metazoa; phylum Chordata; class Mammalia; order Primates; family Tarsiidae; genus Carlito; species Carlito syrichta. The sequence continues at coordinate 606,975 of NW_007249940.1, read as the reverse complement.
TTCCAGCTACTTGGAAGGCTGAGGAGATAGGATCTCCTGAGCCCAGCCAGTCGAGGCTGCAGGAGCCATGAGCTGCCACTGCGCTCCAGCTTGGGCAACAGGGTGAGACTCTGACTAATAATAATGATGAAGATAATAATAATAATAATAATAATAATAATAATAATAATACTCAGGGAATGCCATTTAGTAATCTATAATTCTGGCTTTACCAGATCTGGCAACACAAGGCCAAATTCCAATATGACAACTGACTAGAGGAAAATAGGCGCACCATAGCCTGCTTCCCCTGCTTGATCCTCGGAGTTTGTGATCCCTGCTATTCCCCCTGGCCTTGGTTGTTTGGTTCTAGGAGCTACCCTAGGATCCCACAAAGTAGTCCTTCAACACTTTACTCCTCTGAGATCGCTAAGGAGTCTGCAGTTTCTATTATTCACTGTCAAACAGCATAAAGGACACTGGAGTGACTGGACTCCCATGGTAGATCCTCCAAATGAGCTCTCAATGTGACTGGTTCAAAAGAGCCAGCAAATTCCATGAAGTTGTCTTTAGACATGCTAATTTAGTTCTCTGATTGTCAAGGGTTGTAATAATAAATTTCTCTACATGAAGTTTCTATATACTAATATCTAAGAGAACATGTGTTCTGACCTGATTTCTCAGACAGATTCAAATTCAAGCACTTCATTCTATTATTATGAAAATTAAAATTGCACTTCTCAGATCACGTGTTCTGATCTGGGGGTTGAAAGATATACTCACCATCTACTTCAAATTCTAATTTTTTTTTATTATTTTAAGTAGCTCTGAAACATTAGAAGAGAGCATAATAAAACCACTTGAAATAGATTTTGAAAATGTTTAAAGCTCTGTATAAAAGTGGATTTCAATAGATATCTTCTTGGATATGCATAATATTAAGTTATTTCTGCCTAGAATATTCTACCACCATTCTCCACCTATAAAAATCCTACTCGGGTTTCAAGGTTCATCTCAAAAGCTACCTTATAGATAAAATTTCTCCTATCCAAGGAAGTATATTCACTTCCATCAGTATGCTCCCACAGCCCTTTATGTGTGTACGTGTGTGTGTGTGTGTGTTTGTGTGTGTGCGCGTGCATTTTTTTTTGAGTCAGGGTCTCACTCTGTTGCCCAGACTGAAGTGCAATGGCATGATCACAGCTCACCATAGCCTCAACCTCCTGGCCTCAGCCTCTCGAGTAGCTGGGATTACAGGCGCATGCCATCATTCCTGGCTAATTTTTTTTTTTTTTGAGTTGGAGTCTCACTCTGTCACCAGGCTGGAGGGCAGTGGTATGCTTCTGACCACGGCAGCCTTGACCTGCTGGGCTCAGGCGATCCTTCCACTTCAGCCTTCCAAGTAGCTGAAACTACAGGCATGCGCCACCATGCCTGGCTAATTTTTTATTGTAGAGATGAGGTCTCGCCAAGTTGCCCATGCAGGTCTCGAACCCACGGGCTCAGGCAATCCACTCACCTCAGCCTCCCAAAGGTATGGGATTACAGGCTGAGCCACCGAGCCCAGCTTTTAAAAATCTTTTGTAGAGATAAGGTCATGCTATGTTGTCCAGGCTGGTCTCAAACTCCAGGGCTCAAGTGCTCTTCTCACCTCGGTCTCCCAAAGTGTTGGTATTTCAGATGTGAGCCACTGCCCCTGGCCCCTTTGTATACATTTCGATTATATAACTCATCACTAGGTATTACAAATATTGATTTCTTATCTGTCTCCTGCACTTGACTGTGAGCTCCTTGAAGACAAACTTCATGTCTTAGTCATCTTTGTGTCTCCAACTCCTGACTCATAGTAAATGCACCATCTATTCTTGCTGTATGGATGCTTGCTGTTGAATGCATTGAAGTTAGACTAAAAACATTTCTAAGAAAGGTGTTTTCATAGGGGTTTAATACAAGTGAAGAACATGGACTACAAATGCTTAATAGCAACGAATAGTGAAATACATGGTATTACCTAGTCGTGAAAAACAAATGGGTTATATCCCAAATAATTGGTAGTTTTTGTACTGTGAAGATATAGTAAGAAAACTGGCATAGCTGTTAGGAAGAGTTAGGAAAATATTAACATATCAAAAATAATTATATTTCCAAAGTAAAGAATCTTGTGAACAATGTCAAATTTAAACAAGTATTTTCTGTGGAAAAGGCTGGAAAGTCAAATCGAAGACTCAAACAACTCTATAAATTAAGCCAATTGAATAAACCAGTTGAGGCTCTGAGAGAGGTATCTGTGAGCAGCAGAGTCTTTATAATGGACATTCCTTGGATCCTCAGAGACCAGGACAACTTTAGGAGAAACTGAACACATCAAAACTTAAATAAAGGCAAGAAGAAGTCAGAAAGTAAATATAGAATTAAATTAATCTGTGTTTGACAACAGGCAAGAGAATGCTAAAACCTCATACCTGATCATTTATTTGTCCAGGTTGTAGTCCAAGATAGTATGTCAGAACTCTGTGATTGCAGAATTATTTGGTTGGTGATCCCTGAAGGCATATAAATGCATATGCACAATGGAGATGATGGAGGAGGCAGAGGACTAAGAGGGAAAGATGAGGAAAATGGAAAAAATATTATTGTATGAGTTATCTATTGCTGTATAACAAATTATCATACACTTAATGGCTGAAAGCAGCTTATACTTATTATTTCATAGTTTCTGTGGGTGGAGAATTTGGGTATGCTTAGCTGAGTCCTCTGTTTTAAAGTCTCTCACAAGGCTGCAGTCAACGTATCAGCCAGGGTGGGGTTCTCAAGGGAAGGATCGACTGGGAAAGGGTCCACTTCCAAGTTCACATGGTTGTTGATGCGATTCAGTTCTTCATTTTCAATTAAAGGCACATATACTTCCTTGGACTGAGAGCTGTAGTTCCCTCTTAACTATTGGGTAGAAGCCTCCTTCAATTCCTTGCCATGTGAGTGTTTTCAACAAGGCTGCTTGCTTCATCAAAGCGTGCAAGGGGGCCGGGCTCGGTGGCTCAGTCTGTAATCCCAGCACTTTGGAGGCCGAGGCGAGTGGATTGCCTGAGCCCACAGGTTCAAGACCAGCCCGGGCAACTTGACTAGACCTCGGCTCTACAATAAATAAAAAAAAAATTAGCGAGGGCATGGTAGCGTGTGCCAGTAATTCCAGCTACTTGGAAGGCTGAGGCGGAAGGATTGCTGGAGACCAGCAGGTCAACGCTGGGGTGGCCATGAATGTGCCACGGCACTCCAGCCTGGGCGACAGAGTGAGATTCCAACTCAAAAAAAAAAAAAAAAGAAAAAAGAAAAAAAAAAGCATGCAAGCTATGTAGATAATAGAAAAAATCAGCTAGCAAGACAGAGTTAAAATGTTATGTAACATAATCATGGACATAGCTTCCCATCACCTTTGCCATATTCTATTCGCTAGAAGCAAGTTTCTAAGTCATCCCACACTCATTAAGAGAGGATTACACAAGGATGTGCCTGGAGATGAGGATTATTAAGGGCCATCTTAGAGTCTGTCCACCACAATTACTGGGTCAGTGTGTACTTTAGTAGTTCTGGAAAGATTAGTTTTAAGTTCAGTTACAATCAGATGCTGGAAAAACTCTCTACTTTGTGTGATTCGGAGAACTATTTGTGCTGTTTCATGGCTTAGGTAACAAAATGAATCATAAATTTGGGGAAAGAACAATTCTTCCTCTGTCTACCATCATGCCATAGACAACAGTGCCATTTAGAAGGACCACCAGCAGAGGGCATCTGTGTGTGGTCCAGAGTGTTTTCATGGATGTGGGGGCTAGTAGAAGCAATGACAGGGAAGACTTGATGGGGAAGCTGGAGTGAAAGGCCATAAGAGGGCATGTTTTAAAGTATAAAGCAAGAGGCTCATGGAGTCTCACAAAGAAAACTGTGTGAGGCTTTGAGGAAAGGGAGTTCCTCCCTGTGCAATGTCTCTACCAGCAATTCCATTTCAGCATGCCTCCAGTCATATCTAAAACCCAACTCATTATCTTTCATCTCAAACCAGCTCCTCCTCCGACTTTCTTATTTCTTATAGTGGTCATGTGGACTCAAAACCTTGAAATCATCTTCAACTCACTTGTGCTTTCGTAGAGTGACTGCTACCAATCTATTGCTAGTTCAGGCTGTCAGTCCCATCTGGTACACTAGTTATCTCCTGTATCAGTTATAAGGTTGATTCAGCTGCTAGTGACAGAACGCTCAAAATGGCAATGACTTAAACAGGTAGGTGTTTATTTCTCATTAATGTAAACATAGGAAGTCCAGGGCTAATGTAGCAGCTCCACAGTCATTAGGGCACAGAGTTCTTCTACCCTGTTGTTCTGTATGTCTCAACACACAGCTTTCATAAATGGACCAGTGGCACATCATGATCCAAGGTGGCTGTTCCAGCTCTAGTTATGATGTCTTCATTCTTATCTGCAGGAAGAAGGAAAAGAAAGAAATAGCCTCCTTTGAAGGATACTTCCTGAAAGTTGTATCCACCACTAAAGCATAACTTATAGCCTGTCGGCCAGAAAGTAACTGATTGGCTGGCCACTCATAGCTTCAAGGAAGACTGGAAATATAAAATTTATATAAAATCCCAGCAGCCATATTCCCAGCTGAAAATAGCGGGCTCTAAACTAAGGAACAAGGATAACTGATATTGGGGGACAACTGTTAGTCTCTGTCTTAGACTATCAAATGAAACTGGTTTCAACCTTTCTCAGTTCTAATTTAATTCTAATTTTAGAGCTAGAAGAAGGACCTTAGAGATCATGTAGCTCAACCTTCATTTTATGGAAGAGGAAACAATGATCCAGAGATGAAGCAACTTTGTTTTTGTTTTGTTTGAGTTGGAGTCTCACTCTGTCACCCAGGCTGGAGTGCAGTGGCACGATCATGGCTACTGCAGCCTTGACCTGAACTGAGGCAATCCTTCCACCTCAGCCTTCCAAGTAGCTGGGGCTATAGGCACACACCACCATACCTGGTTAATTTTTTTTTTTAATTATAGAGACAAGGTCTCGCCATGTTGCCCAGGCTGGTCTCAAACTCCTGGACTCAAGGAATCCTCTTGCTTCCCAATATGCTGAGATTACAGGCGTGAGCCACTGGTTAGTAGCAAACTTGAGATTGGAACCTGACAAATTCATCTTCCTAAATTCTCTTGTAGCTGTTGAGAGGTACAAAGAATGGTTAAAAAAAGAAAGAGAGAGAGAGAGATACTGGGCATGGTGGCTCACACCTGTGATCCCAGGATTTTGGATTGCCTGAGTCCAAGGATTCGAGACCAGCCTGGACAACTTGGTGAAACTTCATCTCTAGAATAAATCAAAAAATTAGCTGAGCCTGGTGTCATGTGCCTATAGTTCCAGCTGCTTGGAAGGCTGAGACAGAAGGATTGCCTGAGTCCAGCAAGTTGAGTCTGCGGCAGCCACAAGCGTGGCATTGCACTCCAGCCTGGGTGACAGAGTGAGACCAACTCAAAAACAAACAAACAAACAAACAAACAAAAACACAAAAGCGCAAGAGTCAAGAAGGCTGAACTCATCTCAGTCATGCAATCAGCAAATTGGACAAGTCACCTAATTCTCTCTTCGTCTCAATTATATTCTATCAGTGCTAGTAACATATGTGTGGACACTGCCTTTGATATGGAACAAAGGGCATCTGAAACCCTTCGACTATTCATTCCTTCTCTCTCTCTCTCTCTCTCTCTCTCTCTCTTTTAGAGACAGAGTCTCACTGTGTCGCCCAGGCCAAAGTGCAGTGACACAGTCATAGCTCACTGCAGCTTTAAACTCCTGGACTCAAGCAATCCTCCTGCCTCAGCCTCCAAGCAGCTGGGAGTACAGGCACATACCCAGCTAAATGTTATTTTTGTATTTTTTGTAGAGATAGGGTCTCGCTGTGTAGCCCAGACGGGTCTGGAACTCCTGGGCTCAAGAGATCCTCCCACCTCTGCCTCCCCAAATGCTGGGATTACAGGCCAGAGCCATTGTGCCTGGCTTGTTCTGTTTCTTGATGTTCTCATAATCTTATCTTATTTGGAACAAATGAATCAGAGCAAGGTCGATTCTAGAAGGGAGAATTTGGCAGGTCTTAGAATGAAAGCCCATATATTTTTTCTATCATTTTATCATCCTACCAGAAGGAAGGGGGGGAAAAAAGAGGCTAACCTCCCCCTATGGCCCTTCAGGAACTACATCCAAGGCTCAAGATCTTCCCCGAACAACTCGTAGGCATTGGATGAATAGCTAGCACTGCCTTCATCAGAATTTTTATTCCTTTTATATAACCTTTCCCCCACTTGGACGGTATTCTCTCCAAAGCTAATCTGATCAACTAGTTTGATCTAAAAGGTTAATGATGTATAAAGTATTGTACAATGTCTCCTCCCCCATTCTAATAAGAGCTATCCATTAATTATTTAATTATTTTCTTTACTCAGTAAGCATTTATTGAGCATCCATTGTGCTCCAGGCACTGTGCTAGGTGTTGGAGACACAGGAGTGAAGTAGACAGACATGGCACCTGCACTAATGAGCTTACAGTCTGGTGAAGACAGACAAGACAATATGCAATTATAAGGAGGTATGTGATAGTTTAAAAATATTACCACAAATTACTTGATACTCTTCCTTTCAAGAAGGAGAACTTAATTCCCCTTCCCTTGAGTGTGGGTTGGACTTTAGGTGACTCAATTCTAATAGAAGGTAGTGGAAGTAATGATGTATGACTTCTGAGACTTGATCATAGATGTTTCACAGTTTTCTGCTTGTTCCCTTTCTTGGATTAATGCACAGGGAAAAGCCACTGCCATAATATGAGGACTACAAAAAGCCCTATGAAAAAGTCTTACAGCAAGGAACTGAGGTCTTCTGCCAAAAGCCATGTTGAGTGAGCCATCTTCTAAGGAGATTCTCTAGCCCCAGTCAAGATAACTACAGTCCCAGTCAACAGCTTGTCTACAATCTCATGTGAGATCATAAGTCAGAATTACCCAGCTAAGTTACTTTTTTTTTTAGTTGGAGTCTCACTCCATCGCCCAGGCTCGAGTGCAGTGGCATGCTCGCGGCCACCCCAGCATCAACCTACTGAGCTCCAGCTATCCTTCCACCTTAGGCTTCCAAGTAGCCAGAAGTAAAGGTGCACACTACCACGCTTGGCTAATTTTTGATTTATTGTAGAGAAGAGGTCTCACCAAGTTGCCTGGGCTGGTCTCAAACCCACAGGCTCAGGCAATCCACTCACCTTGTTCTCCCAAAGTTCTGGGGTTACAGGCTGAGCCACCAAGCCTGGTCTAACTTTTTGATTTATTGTAGAAACAAGGTCTCACCATGCTGTCCAGGCTGGTCTCAAACCCGTGGGCTCAGGCAATCCTTTCACCTCGGTCTCCCAAAGTGCTGGGATTACAGGCTTGAGCCACCGAGTCCGGCCAGCTAAGTTACTTCTTACCCACAGAAACGGAGGTAATAAATGTTTGTTGTTTCAAGCCACTAAGTTTTGGGGGTAATTTGTCACACAACAATAGACAACTAATACAAGGTATATATGTGTTATGAAAAAAGAAATATAGGGTGCTATGAAAACTTATAGCACAAGATTTTAATCTAGTTTGGAGAGTCAAACAAGCTCTTCCTGAGGAGTCAGTTGAGACCTAAACAGAAAGGGGGAATTAGCCAGGATGTAGGATTATTTTTTCTTTTGAGTTGGAGTCTCACTCTGTTGCCCAGGCTGGAGTGCAGTGGCACGCTCACGGATACCCCAGCGTTGACCTGCTGGGCTCTGGCGATCCTTCCACCTCAGCCTTCCAAGTAGCCAGAACTATAGGCGTGCACTACCACACCCGGCTAATTTTTTTGATTTATTGTCTCACCATGATGCCCAGGCTGGTCTCGAACCCATAGCCTCAGGCAATCCTCTCACCTTGGCTCCCAAAGTGCTGGGATTACAGGCTTCAGCCACCACTCCCGGCCAGGATGTAGGATTTAATAGAAAAGGAAAAGTATTTCAGGCACAGATAAACTTAACCCCAGTGAAAATAGAGAGGACAGAGTCAGGGTTGCTCATGCCTGTAATCCCAGCACTTTAGGAGGCCTAGGCAGGAGGACTGCTTGAGCACAGGGGGAGTTCAAGACCATCCTGGGCAGCATATTGAGACCCATATCTTGAAAGAAAGAGAGAGAGAGAGAAAGAGAGGAAGAAAAGAAAGGAGAAAGTAAGCATGGCTTTTCTTCACTCTAATGGGAGTGAAAAAAAATCTAGTCAAGGAGATCTGTTAGAGCAGGGGTCCACAACCCCTTCCCTCTGCCCCTGACCACACAGCAGGATGAGAGCAGCAGATAAGTGAGCAACGCTTCATCTGTATTTACAGCCGCTCCTCATTGCTCACATTAACACCTGAGCTTCGCCTCCTTCAGATCAACCGCAGTATTAGATGCTCATAGGAGTGCAAACCCTGTTGTGAACTGTGCTTGCAAAGGATCTAGGTTGCGTGCTCCTTATGAAAATCTAATGCCTGATGATCTGAGGTGGAGCTGAGGTGGTGATGCTAGCACTGGGGAGCAGCTGCAAATATAGATTAACATTAGCAGTGAGGTTTGACTGCACAGAGACCATAATAAATCAATTGCTTGAAGACTCTTATCAAAACCCTATCAGCAAGTAGCAACAGAATTTGACACTTATTTTAGTCTGCACATGGCCTGCCCATTATTTTATTTACCACTTTTGTCTGCATCTCTTTTTTTAATGGTGAGTTGTATAATTACTTCCTTATATTACAATATAATATAATATAATAGAAATAAAGTGCACAATAAATGTTATGCACTTGGATCATCCTGAAATCATCTCCCACACTCATGGTCCATGTAAAAATTATCTTCTACAAAACCAGTCCCTGATGCCAAAAAGGTCAGGGACCACTGAGTTAGAGGATAGTCACTGCCATTCCAATGTAAGAGGGTAGGGACCCCAATTAGGGAAGTGGTAAGAAGTGAAAGTTATTTAAGAGGTAGAATCAATAGACCTTCCCTGTCTGGAGATTTGCTGGCAAGAAGTTGTAAGAGAAAGTGAGGTCATCTGTTCAGAGGGGGTGGGATAAGTAGGGTGTTGAGTGCTTTGAAGAACATGGAGAAGGTCTGAAATAGCTGGAGTTATAAGTGAGAAGATGCTGACAAGGGCAACATACGAGAATTGATAGTATCAAGGACCCAGTTGAGTTTGGAGACATTTTTGGAAACACCAATGTGCACAGTTATTTGATTTTCTCTATATATGTTTGGCAGCCCAGGAGTAGGAATGAGGAAGAAGGTTACTTGAATTTACTTAAAGTTGGAGGTTTTGCTTGGGAAGGTAACACAGGAAAACAGTGAAGCAAGGATTTGAGGGTATTTGAGTATATTTGGAGTGACAAAAAGTGTATATATGCTGACTAGAGAAGGAAATGAAGACAGACAAGAGGCCTATAGATTTTTTTTTTGAGTTGGAGACTCACTCTGTTGCCAAGGCAGGAGTGCAGTGGCACACTCATGGCCACCGCAGCCTTGACCTGCTGGACTCAGGCGATTTGAGGTCTATAGATTGAGGTGTGGGTGGACACTGTGGTGTGCCACCCAGATCGCCTTTCAGTGAAGAACATATTGTCCCAGTTGCTGGAAACACTGTCACAGACAGCCTTCAGCTGTGCTTCCAGGTGTTCCAGGGATTGCCTCATAGTTGCAGAGAGCTGTTTAACCCAAAGTCACACCCCTTTCCCAGGAGCCCACATTCAGTGACTGAGACAGACATATAAAGGCTTAGCCACCTTGGTCCCACTCAGAACACTTAATAGCCATTGTACTGTGGCTCAGCCTGTAATCCCAGCACTTTGGGAGGCCGAGGCTAGTGGATCGCCTGAGCCTGCAGGTTTGAGACCAGCCTAGGTAACTTGGTGAGACCTCGTCTCTACAATAAAAATAAAAAATTAGCCAGGCATGGTGGTACACACCCGTAGTTCCGGCTACTTGAAAGGCTGAAGCAGAAGAATCACCGAGCCCAGCAGGTCGACACCAGGGTGGCCATGAGTGTGCCACTGCACTCCAGCCTGGGCAACAGAGTGAGACTCCAACTCAAAAAAAAAAAAAAGAAAAAAAAGAAAAGAAAAAAAGAGCCATTGTTGCTTCAGAGTTTTCCCATGGGGTTGGCCAAGGCTGTTGCTTGGCCTGCATTGCATTGCAACTTTTGCCCAATTCTGCTTCTTTCCCTTCCTTTCCATGGGTATTAATCCCAGAGGCACTACTTAATAAACCTCCTGAACACTAAACTCCCTCTGAGAGTTTGCTTCCTGGGGAAACCAACCTGTGACAAGGTGTCTATGGATTTGGAGTCCCAGTGAGATTGAAGGACTTGTATACTGGGATTAACTAAGTATGCTGGAAGGATAGAAGGGTATGGCCACAGGTAGAATGTCTTAGTTTATTATTTTAGAGCTGGAGAAATTTGGATGAAACAAGCACAAAGTAACATGGATGTTAAGGTCACCAATAATTCCCTCATTCTGCAGGTATTTATTGAAGATTTATGGTATTGGCTATTAATTTCTGTGCAACAATTTACCTCTAAATCTAGAGACTTAAACCAACAAACAAGGCCAAGTGCGGTGGCTCGAGTCTGTAATCTTAGCCCTTTGGGAGGCCAAGGCGAGAGGATTGCCTAAGTTCAGGGGTTCGAGACCAACCTGGACAACTTGGTGAGACCGCGTCTCTACAATAAATCAAAAAACTTAACTGGGCATGGTAGCACGCGCCTATAGTTCCAGCTACTTGGAAGGCTGAGGTGGAAGGATCGCCGGAGCCCAGCAGATCGAGGCTGTGGTGGCCGTGAGAGTGTTACTGCACTCCAGCCTGGGAGACAGAGTGAGACTCCAACTCAGACACACACACACACACACACACACAACATCAACAAATCAACAAATGTTTATTATCTCACAGTGTCTGTGGGTCAGGAATCTGTATGTGGGTTAGGTGGTTGCCTGTGTCTCGGCATCTCTCACAAGGCTGCAATCAAGTTTTTGGCTAGGGTTACATCTCAAGTCTTGACTGAGGGAGCATCTGCTTCCACTTCCAAGCTCACTTCCATGGTTGCTGGTGGGCTTCAGGGCCACTCTGGTTTTTGACCAGAGACATCAATTTCTTGGTGTATGGGCCTTTTCATGGGGCAGCTCACAGTATGACAGTTGGCTTCCTTCAGAATGAGTGAGCAAAAGAGTTAGAGTGGACCTTCAAGATGGAAGCTAGTCTTTTTGTTACTTAATTTGTGGAATGACATCCACCACCTCTGCTGCATTCTATTTGCTAGAAGCAAATCATAATCCAGTCCATACTCATGAAGGGGGGATTACATAAGGGCATGAATAGCAGGAGACAAGAGTCATTGGTAGCCACAGAAGGTATGGCAGGCAGCCTCTATGATGGCTCCCAATGATCCCTGCCTCCTGTTATTCATGTCATAGATCATTTGCTATGATAATTGCTATGAAAATAATACAGTAGGATAATGTGAAAGGAAGTGTCTGGTTGTAGTGGAGGCAGGGGGTTATTTTTATATAGGGTGGCCAAGGAATGCCTCTGAAGTGACACTTCAGCTGTGAACTGGAAGAATGAGAGGTAGCTACTCAAGAAAAAATTTGTAAGAAAAACTTTCCAGGCCATTGCTTTGTTAAACTCTGCTGTCTCCATGTGGCTCTTGGAACTATAGCTGCCATGTTTTCTTAGCTTTGGCCCCCTCCCCTACCTTGGGGAGGTGAAACTCCTCTCTCTCTCCTTCTCTCTCTTTTATTTACTTTCTAAATAAACTGCTTGAAAACTTTTAAAAAAAGAAAAACTTTCCAGGTAGAGAGAATAAACTTGGTGGGTTCAGGGACTCACAGGTTGTTCAATGTGTCTAGAGCTGAGTGAGAGAACCCAAGAAGCCTAGAAGAGCAACCAGAGGAAGGTGGAAGTCAGATCACTCAGGGCCTTATAAATCTATACATAGTGAGGTACATGAACTTTTTCGCAACTCAAGAGAGATGGGAATGCTATTGGAGAGAAGGGTGACATCACTCAAATTATGTTTTCTAAAATATCACTTTGCCTGCAGTAGAGAGGATGTAGACTGAATTTTCAAACTGTTGAGTGAAGTTCCAGAAAGATGGCAGGACTTGGATAGAGAGGAAGGCAGACAGTCAGCTGCCTACGTATTTGTTGAATGGTGAGGACTTCAGCAGATGACCATAATGCACAGAAGAAAATATGCTATTGCTGGCTAGAAAAAAAGCTTCAATGGAGTAGAGGTTTTAATGTGAATGTGGACAAATAGTGGTCTGGAAGCAGCACTAGGGAGCAAGAAGGACACCTATCCCACCTCCTCATTTAGAAGCTGGTAAATTTTGAAGGAATGAGCTACTTCCACTAGAGAGGACTGCTCAGGAAGCCAGACTTCAGTTAAGGCATCAGGAGTAAAGAACATTAGGTGAGGAGATCAATGCCTGACTGGGTGTTAGAGAGACTTTTTGCTACCTGGCATCACCAAACCATAGCAAAGATCATTCGGAGCTCTTCTCTGATTTAGAGTACCCTCACGTAATTTGAGGCAGAAAGAAAGAGACACTATAAATTCTGAGAATCTTGGGTGAGTGTTAGCAAGATAAGCTGCTTTTCTAAATTAATTTAGGCTTTAGGCTTCACCTTTTGAAATTCTAATTGGGTTATTAACCAGTCATTCTTCACAAATTTTCAACTGCTCTTCGTCTTTCAACCTACTGCTTCCCTCTAAATGACTTAGCTAGGGTAGTCTGCCTAAAAAAAATGTTATTTTCTCCCTTACTATAGCAATGACCAGAGAAATACAAGGTCAACCTGGAGATTAGCAGGCCAAGGACCAGACATAGCCCTGGAGTTGGAGGTTTTCTACCCTTATTCTAGCCCAGTATGCCTCAATCATTTTTTAAATTATTGCTCCAATAAGAAGCATTTTTAGACAGCTTTTCCCCTAATCCCCTCATCCTCATTGTTACCCTATGCCCTGTGTCTATAGTATCTATAGATACTCTAAGGTCTAAGATCCTTTGCCCCCAAGATTCCGTTTTCATCTTGGAAGTGACACCACTCCCATTGAGAATGTATGTCCTAAGGGAAAAAAGCACCCCTATTGGTGAAGATTTTAGGCACAGGGTAGAACCTATTGTGAGATTTCTTTTTTTTTTTTTTTGAGTTGGAGTCTCACTCTGTCACCTAGGCTGGAGTGCAGTGGCATGCTCATGGCCACTCCAGCGTCAACCTGCTGGGCTCCAGAGATCCTTTCACCTCAACCTTCCAAGTAGCTGGAACTACAGATGCATGCTACCATGTCTGGCTAATTTTTTGTTTTACTTTATTGTAGAGATGAGGTCTTGCCAAGTTGCCCAGGCTGGTCTTGAATCTACGGGCTCAGGCAATCCACTCACCTCAGTCTCCCGAAGTGCTGGGGTTACAGGATGAGCCACCGAGCCCGGCCTTTGTGTGTGTGTGTGTGTGTGTGTGTGTGTGTGTGTGTGTGTGTGTGCGTGTGTGTTGGAGTCTCACTCTGTCACCCAGGCTGGAGTGCAGTGGCACACTCACAGCCACCGCAGCTTCAACATACTGGGCTCAGGCGATCCTTCCACCTCAGCCTACCAGGTAGCTGGAACTACAGGCTCGTGCTACCACACCCAAATAGTTTTTTTGATTTTTTGTAGAGACGAAGTCTCACCAGGTTGCCCAGGCTGGTCTTGAGCCGCTGGGCTCAGGCAATCCTCTTGTCTAGGCCTCCCCAAGTGCTAGGAGTACAAGCTTGAGCCACCGTGCCTGGCCTGTGAGATGTTGTAAAGTTGGGAGCTAGGGAAAGTTAGCTCCCCACCCAAGCCACACCAAGTAAGAACATATTGCTGCTGTAGATAGGTAGAACTGTCACTGATAATTCATAAATTGCAGGACTCATTTGGAAATAAGTCTTCTGCGCTTGTTTCTTTATCTCTGGTTGGTTCCCTTGGGACCTGATGGTTCCTCTTGGAACTGACAACCTCATTGAGTTCCAGAGTAGACCCAGCTTCAAAGGTAACCACTTTGAAGTACATTGTGGTTCCCTGAAACAAACCATGACATGCTTCTCTTACCACAAAGACCTGGCAGTGTCTGTTGGGTGGAGTCTTCCATTTTCTGTGTGCACACTAAGCAACCTGCTTATCTCTGCCTCTTTCACCCTTCTGTAGCTCCCGCAGCCACCTGACAGGAGGAGTACATGCAGGCCTCTCCAGCTCCTCAAAGAGTGCTTATCAGCTGAAAGGTAGCAGGCTACAGAAGGACCTGCACAGGAAAGTCAGGCAGCTCCCTAGAGAGTAGCCTCTGTCTAAACTGCATTAAGGAATCTGGAGGGCCAGGACCAGGAAATGAAGCTGGGGAGAGGGTGCCTTTCTCTCAGACGCTGTCATCCTGCCAGAACCTAGGCAGGCTTCCATAGCTAGATGCTCTGTTATTAAACAGGCTTTGGTTCACCTGAGCCTCCTCTTCCCACTGAGCAGCAGCAGCCTAGGCCGCCATGAATTTTCCAGCCTCGGTTTACAATTTACAGGTCCCTCTATCATCCCACCCCTTTGGTTCAAGACCAGCCTGGGCAACTTGGTGAGACCTCGTCTCTACAGTAAATAAATAAATAAATAAATAAATAAATAAATAAATAAATAAGCAACCTGGCTCAGTGGCTCAGCCTGCAATCCCAGTACTTTGGGTTTGAGATCAGCCAGGGCAACATGGCGAGACCTCGTCTCTAAAACAAAACAGAAAATAGCTGGGCGTGGTAGCACGTGTCTGTAGTTCCAGCTACTAGGAAGGCTGAAGTGGAAGGATCGTTGGAGCCCAGAAGGTCGACGCTGGGGTGGCTGCGAGCCTATGTGCCACTGCACTCCAGCCTGGGCAAAGGAGTGAGACTCCAACTAAAAAAAAAAAAAAAAAAAATTAGCTGGACTTGGTGGCACACGCCTATAGTTTCAGCTACTTGGAAGGCTGAGGTGAAAGGATCACCTGAGCCCAGCAGGTCCAGGCTGCGGTGGCCAGGAGTGTGCCATTGCCCTTCAGCTTGGGTGACAGAGTGAGACTCCAACTCAAAACAAACAAACAAACAAACAAGCAACAACAAAAAAACAATTTATAGGTCCCAGATAAACTGCCTGTACAAAGACAATCTATATATAAAGACAATCTAGTGAATAGCTCTCAGGCTACTCTATTCTATTTTCTCATCTTCCAAGTGTACCTGACCTTCAAGCATGGTCCTCAATACTGTCTGAACTTAGATAAAGCAAAATCAGTGTCTTAGCTTCATTTATTAGAGACTCACGTGTTAGGCTCACACGTTGGACCCCAGTATTTTGGACTCCCCTGAGCTCACTGATTTCCCTTGGAAAGAATTTTCACAGGAACTGCAGAATCCTGTCAGTTAACACAGGAAGGAACTCTCTAGCTTGCTCTTATCTCAGACCAAGTGGGTCCCAAACTTTAGTGTGTCAGAATCACTGCGGGTGCTTGTCCACGCAAAGGGCCCAAAGTTTCTGGTTCAGTAGGTCTAGAGTGAAGCTTAGGCACTGGAATTTCTTTCTTTCTTTCTTTCTTTTTGAGTTGGAGTCTCACTCTGTCGCCCAGACTGGAGTGCAGTGGCCGCTCCCGGCCACTGCAGCCTCAACCTGCTGGGCTCCGGTTATCCTTCCATCTCAGCCTTCCAAGTAACTGGAACTACAGGTGTGCGCTACCATGCCCAGCTAATTTTTGATTTATTGTAGAGATGAGGTCTCACTGCCTAGGCGGGTCTCGAACCCGCGGGCTCAGGCAATCCACTCACCTCAGCCTCCCAAAGCGTGGGATTATAGGCTGAGCCACCGAATTTCTAACAGGCCGGCACTGGAATTTCTAACAAGCTCCCTGAATGAGTCATATGTTCAGCAGTCCATGACTACAGTTTGGTAAGCAATGCCTTACAGGGCTCATGAATGGGCTTCAGGAACTTCATGAGCCCCTGACATTCCCTGCAAATTATGTATTGGTGCTTTTGCCTAGGAAGGGGCCCCACACGATTAAGAGGCACAGCTATAAGAGAGTAGCCAGACCATACGGTGTATTTCACAGGAAGAAACAGTTGGTAGACTTTGATCGCAAATAAAGCCAATGGGTCCCCTGGGGGAGACTGCCTATAAGAGGGGAAAGTGTCACCAGCCTGAAAGAATGGCCCCATGGTTCCCAGAGAGTAAGATCTGAGGTTTTGACAACCAAGTAACTGTTTCCCTTTAGGACACTCTCCCGTGAAAAAAATCAAATGCTTATGAAACTATACTTATCAACTGTCTATTCCAGTGAAACTCAGAGCTCTACTAAAGTCTGCTTTGTACATGAACCAGTTTACCCTTCAATAGTACATTTCCCCGTTGTGTAAAAATGTGCTTTGCTTATACTTTAGTGAAAGGAGAAAGGGAGAGGAAGGGAGAGGGGGAGGGGAGGAGAAGGGAGAGGAGGAGGGAGATGGAGAGAGAGAGGGAGAAGGAGAGTTTAAAAAGGTCATTTTTGATTTACATACTGAAAAGATTAAGAAAGTTACACATGTGATTATCCTTCTCCACATGTACACACACAAATAGTGGGATGGTGTTAAAATTGGCTGACCACATGGTATAAATTGAGAGACGTCCACACAACTGTTATTTTCTCCATCAATCACTCCATCATTATAGCTTTACTAAGTCCTGAGTTTAAAGGTTTATCCTCTTTCTAATTTTCCTATAAGAATTTAAATACTCCAGTTGAAGGTTAAGATGTAAATCATGGGGGGAGTTCTTAACCTGAGTCTGTGGATGACCCTAGGCTATGGGATGCTTTATTATGAATCAGAATTAACTGAATGTGTTTAAGTGCAGATTCCAGGGCCTCATTTATTTTCAGTCTGGTTCCTTCACTCTAGGAAGGGACTCGGGAGTCTGTATTTTATTTTTTTATTTTTTATTTTTTGTTTTTTGAGTTGAAGTCTCACTCTGTCACCCAGACTGGAGTGCAGTGGCATGCTCCCGGCCACTGCAGCCTCGACCTGCTGGACTCCGGCCATCCTTGTGCTCAGCCTTCCAAGTAGCTGGAACTACAGGCACGTGCCACCACGCCCGGCTAATTTTTTGATTTATTGTAGAGATGGGGGTCTTGCCAAGTTGCCCAGGTGGGTCTCGAACCCACGGACTTAGGCAATCCACTCACCTCGGCCTCCCAAAGCGCAGGATTACAGACTGAGCCACCGAGCCCAGCAGGGAGTCTGTATTTTAAACAAGGGCCCTGAGAGATTCTGACAGAAGTTGTTTTTAGGTTACATTTAAAGAAACACCACTCTTCAAGAGAATTGTAAACTCCCTAAAAGTCAATGCAAAGTTGCAGGTGTGCTATATGTGAGTGTATTTCTGGGAATTAGGTCCATAGTTTTAATCATATTCTGAAAGAGTCCTGATTTGAAAAAGCCTGAGAGGCCAGTCTTGGTGGCTCAGCCTGTAATGTCAGCACTTTGGGAGGCCAAGTGAGAGGATTGCCTGAGCCCATGGGTTTGAGACCAGCCCTGGCAACTTGGTGAGACATTGTCTCTACAATAAATAAAAAAATTAGCTGGATGTGGTAGCACATGCCTGTAGTTCCGACTACTTGAAAGGCTGAGGCCGAATGATCACCTGAGCCCAGCAGGTCGATGCTTGGGCTGCCGTGAGTGTGCCACTGCACTCCAGCCTGGGTGACACAGTGAGACTCCAACTCAAAAAAAAAAAAAAAAAAATAGGATCCAGAATATAGAGGGTAGGGCAAGAAGGAAAGAAACTTCCATAGTACATAGAAGCAGGCAAGGATCTTCATTAGAGTCACTTTGCTACCTGCTCTAAGAAATGGGAGAAGTTATAAGAAACATCATGACTAAAGAGAAGAACCTTTATCCTGGGAAAAAATATTTGCAACTTGCATCAGAAAGAGCTAACATCCTCATATATAAAGAGCTACTACAAATTAATTTTAAAAGATCACTAAGCCAATAGAAAAATGGATAACTGACATGATTAATCAGTTCTCAGGAAAGGAAATATACTAATAGCTCTGAAACATATGAAAAGATGCTCAACATCACTCAAAATGAGAGAAATACAATTTGGTACTGCAACGAGAGCTTACTTTTCATTTATCAGATTGAGAAATATGAAAAAGTTTGATAACACAGCACAGTGTGCTGGTGGTTGTAGATTGAACATCTCTATGGAGAGCAGTTTGACAATATATATAAAAGTTATGAATGCCACACTATTTGATGCAGCTATTCCACTTTTAGAAATTAATCATACAAATGTATTCCCACATGTGTAGAGATTATTCATTAGCAAAAATTGTGGAAGACTTAAATATCTGTCACTAGGAGACTAGATAAATAATTTATGGCAATTCACACAATGAATAGAATGCAGCTATAAAATGGCTACTCTGTTTATTAGCTGCCTCTCAAGTGCCCAGAGTGTATAAAATGGGAGGTGGGGAATCTTGCACAGTATGGGGAGGTAGAATGGAGTGAGGGTGGGCATTGGCCTCGAAATCAGAAGACAAACTTAAACATACTCGTTTACTGTAGGTAGCTGAGGGCAGGACACTTGTTTTATTTATTTATTTATTTATTTATTTTGAGTTGGAGTCTTACTCTGTCACCCAGACTGGAGTGCAGTGGCCGCTCAACCTGCTGGGCTCCAGCGATCCTTCCGCCTCAGCCTTCCAAGGAGCTGGAACTACAGGCGCGTACTACCATGCCTGGTTCTTCTTTTTTATTTATTGTAGAGATGAGGTCTTGCCAAGTTGCCCAGGCGGATCTCGAACCCGTGGGCTCAGGCAATCCACTCACCTCAGCCTCCCAAAGGTGCGGGATTACAGGCTGAGCCACCGAGCCCGGCTAGGACACTTCTTTAAATCTTACTTTTCTTCATTTTAAAATTGAGATTTAAAAAAAAATCTGTGACTGGAGGATAGAATAAAAAACTCACCTCAGGAGGTTATTTGAAGATGAAATATGCTAGTACCATGCCTATACATGTTAGTTGAATCAGGATAGCCTGAAATTTCATGGTGCTGAGGCTAAGAGGCAGGGCTTTCCAAAGGTGAAATCAGTACCCACCTGCTGGACACAGATGATAACACAAAGGTTAGGCGGCTACACCGCCAGGCTGTGCAGGGGCTTCGCATTCCTTTACTAAAGCACTTATCTTTGTAAAAAAGAAAAGCCTAGTTATTTATGAACGTATGGAAAGAATCTTTTAGGTGTCTGGTTCTGTGGGAAAAGCAAGGTGCTGAACAAGTTATATGATATGATGCTATTTGTGATAAGAGTATGTGTATTTGCTTGAGTTTGTGCCGATTCTCTTCTACAGAATATATAAAGAACTGTTAACAATGGTTAGGCAAGGCAGGATCTGGGAAGAAACTTGCTTTTTTATTTATACCCCTTTGTATTTTTTTAAATCACTGGTCTGCATTTCCTACTAAAAATAAATAAAATGCGTACAAATGGAAACTAAAGGAAGTGAGCAGGCTGTGACTGCAGTGCGAGGGGTGGGTTGGCTCAATGTGAGACTGGAGTGGAGACTCTCATTTGAGATGCATGGCCCCCGGGAGAGAGCCTAGGCCACATCACTGCCACTGCAGTAGAGCCTCTGGCTCACAATCAGCACTGCATGTGCTCAAATAAAAATAAATAAATAAATAAATAACAGATGACTGGATGGAATGTATTCCTTATATTTCTCAGGTGTGTTGGGGTGCAATAAAACTGAGAACCCCTGGGTGACAGGAAAGGAGACCTTTAAGGAAACATCTCCTCAACATCTTCTCTACACCTTAAAATCTATTTCATCCTTCAAGGCCTAGTTCATAAGCTGACTCACCCATAGAGACCTTTCTGATCTTCCTCTCTCAGGTCCCAACCCCTTCTCCCATGGGTTAAACCTCAATTTTTTTTCCCTCTGTTCTTCCATAGCATTTTAAAAAATCTATTCTTATAGGATTTACTTCAATCTTCTTTATGGTTTGGATATTAATTTGCACATCATTCTCTTTCACTAGATTGGAAAAAGGCCCTGGAACCAGGTGCTTTCTTACCCATCTCTCTGCTCCCCTCAGTGCCAGCACAATATCTGGCAGGTAGGAGGTGGCTGATGAATATAGGTGACCTCCAATAGAGGCAACACAGCTCTTCTTACAGGACATTCTGGGAAGGAATGTGCTCTAGATTGTATTACAGGTGACATCGGCCCTGTAAGTGATAATAACCACAAAAAATAGGTCTTAACTGGGCTACCTTTCCAGTGAGTCACTCGATTCACTCAGATGTTTGAAGGAATGTCTTACCAGCCTTCCAGGCACTAACAGATAGGACTCAGTAAATAGTCTGCATTTCTTAGATATCCTTTTCAGGTTCCCAGCCCTGGAGCAGGGCTGGTGCCCTCATGCATCTCCTTCTTCTGCTGGTCGTAGCAGGCCTCATTAATCAAGCAAGCTCATTGTCCTATTCAACCTAGATGTGGCCTCAAAACTTCTCTCAGAAGACAGTGACTATACCAATCAACTTGGGCTGGCACACAAAGCAAAACCTATTTGCTATACCATGACTAGAGTGAATCTATATGTCTTGGGGCAGAACACCCTGCCAGCAGATTATAGACGACCTCCCAGAGGCATGGAGACCCACGCGTATTCTAGGCCTGCAAGAGCTGCAAGCAAGCTACCTGGGAACCTTGTGTACTGATGGGCAATTCTGGTGCTAGTAAGCAAGCTTGCTTTGCTGCTAACATGAAGGTAGGAAGACCTCAGGTAGCTGGAATCCAATGATCAAAAACCTCAAGTCACTGGAAACCTTCTTGTCTTCCTCCTTTCTCCTATCCATCTCCCCAAACAAAAATCACATTATACTTTGAGGAAAAGTATAATGGAAAAAAGAAAAAGATAAGGAAGCAAGCACCTATCCGGATTTCTGTTTTAAAATACTACCAGAGCATGTCCTGGGGTCAAGCCACACTGGACCTAATCACCTACATCCGTCTCTAGTGTAACTTCTCCATAGTCTTCGTAGTAACCAGTGGTGTTCAAAATTATGACCTGTGAATCCTCAGCAGAGAATCAAACAGTTGCCACACATTCATGATCTCCAGCTTTACCATTTGTTTAAACCAGAAGGTGGCAAACTACAGACTGGGGGCCAAATGCAGTCTATCACTTGCCTTTATAAATAAAGTTTTATTGCAGCATATCCTTGTTCATTCATTTACATATTGTCTATGACTGCTTTCGGCTACAATGGCAAAGTTGTACAGTTGTATTGGAGATCAACCATATGGTTCACAAAACCTAAAATATTTACTATCTGGCCATTGTAGAAAAAGTTTGCAGACCCCTGGCTTAGATCATTCTGAGAGTTGGTCCCAAGCCAATGATTGATGTCTCTTCTTTTCTCCTTTTCTTCCCTTCCTCTCTCCTCTTTCCTGCATACACACACACACACACACACACACACACACACAACACACACACACACACACACACACACACACACAGCTGAACTGACTGGAAATAGGAGCAGGGAAGACATGAGGAAGCAGGCTTAAATTCTCTGCAAAGGCCTGTTCACCTTTCTACAAAAGATAGAGCCAGAAAACAGTATGCTTCAAAGTGTGCATTTGTAGGGGTAGGAATAGTAGAAATGTGAGAAAGCATGTGTTGAAAATGATGTTTTTATGCACATGTAACAGAAGGTGTGCGGTCTATAAGAGTGTCACTAAATCTTAGGCTGAATCGGAAGAGCCACCTGCTCCCTTTCAATCCGGAGCCACAATCAATGCTCTAGCTCTATTTTCAGTTGGGGGTTGGGGTGAGGATAGGGATGGTGCAGGATGGAACATGTAGGGAGAATCTCTTCTAGCCATCTCTTATCTTTCTTCTCTCTTTTTCCCTCAACTAGTTTAGCCAGCAACATGGGATGTCAGTTATCACGGAAATACCCCTTCAGGGATGATTCCTGTAACATAGATAAAAGACTTAGCCAATAGTGAATACAGAATATTGATTTTTAATTTAGGTCTTCTCTTTCTTTTGAATTGCTTTAAGTGGGTGGTAGATAATTCCCTCAGGTAAGCAATTCAGAAACTTTTTTTTAAAAAAAGGAATGGAGAAGGAGGGGCACATTGGATCACATCTGGAATCCCAGCACTTTGGGCAGCCGAGGTGGGAAGATTACTTGAGTCCAGGAGTTGGAGACCAGCCTGGGCAACATAGTGAAACCTCATCTCTACAAAAAAAAAAATTAGCCAGGTGTGGTGGCACGTGCCTGTAGTCCCAGCTACTCAGGATGCTGAGGTGGATCACCTGAGCACAGGAGGTGGAGGCTGCCATGAGCCATGATTATTGTGATCATGCTACTCCAGCCTGGGCAACAGAGTTCTGAGACCTCGACTCAAAACAAACAAACAAACAAACAAACAAGCAAGGAATGGACTGAGAGCTAAAGACAAGGTGATGGTTTACACTTTGACTACATGAGACAACCAGATTATATTAAAACCAGTTCCATCCAGACAGCTTGTGGGCTTTGTAAAGGCCCATTAATAACCAGGTCGGGACATGCAGTGACCCTTGGATGATAATAACTGAATGTTTAGGCTGTACAAGAGGCTTTGGCAATGGTTGGTTCTCGTTAATCGAGAAAACAGATCTAAATTTACTCAAAGAAGACTGATTGGAGGTAGTGATAGTAGGAAGAAGCTTTAAGTGAAAACTTTGACAACTTTTTCACAAAGCAGAAAAGTGTATCAGTGGAGAAAATGGCCTGGTCCAGAGCTTTAATGGAAGATTGGGAGAGAGGAAAGGGAAGACCTCAGATGCTGTTCTTAGCCAGAGAAGATACTAAAAATGAAACAGAACCTAGGGCCAGCTCTCTTGCTTTTGCCCACATTGTATTAGAAAAATGTCAAAGTCTATTCTCTCAAAGTCTATTCCTTCACTGAGTGTGTCCTTTCTGCCTCCACACTTCTCTCTGTCAAAACTAGCTCTCAAAAATGGAACTGAGGTACGCTAATTCCAATTGAGGGGTGAAGGGTTGGGGAGGCTGAATGTGTTATGTCTTCCAGGGAGATTTGACTTTTTATAAAACCAGTGCTTCCTTAATAATGGAAATTCAGGTAGGAGGGTTGCTCCTCAGAAGTGTTCTAGGAGCAAAGACATTCTCTCCATCCCTTGAAGTTACATCACTATTACTGGAACTCCCTCTGCTTCTGATTCATCATTCATACCATAAGTATGATAGTATTATTAGTATCCTAGTGCTGTTATGAAGATTAAAGAAAATAATTAATGTATGTAAAGTATTTAGCACAGTAAGAAGAGCTCAACAAATGTCAGAGCTTTATCTTGATTACACTGCTTACTCATAGTACCAACCCTGACAAAACATAGCCTGTATGGAGGTTGCCTCTCCACTTGTGCAATGAGCTAGAGAAGGTCCAAAGAGGAAGTTACCTTGGGGACAAGAACTGCTTGCATTAGGGAACCCTAAAGAGATTGTCTCCTTTAGATTCAATACATGTGGGAGACAGTAGAGTATACTGGTTAAAGACCTGGGACTCTGGAGTCAGATAAACCAGGGTTTAAATCCTGGTTTTTCTACTTATTAGCTTTTTGACCCTGAGAATGTCACTCAACCGTTCTGAGCCTCAGCTTAAATGGGTACATTAAGAATTTGATTTTGAGGATTAAATGAAAATTGAATATAAATTGTGTAGCACATAATCTGGATTATAAATGTTCAGCAAATGTTAACCCTTGTCATATGGGCTTGTAAATTAAATCCTGAAATTAGAGAACTAGTGGAATGGTACTTCTCGGAGTGTATCTTAGTCAGTTGGGGCTGCTATAACAAAGTGCCTTCGATTAGGGGAATTATAAGCAACATACATTTATTCCTCACAGTTCTGCAGGCTGGAAGTCTGAGATCAGGGCGCCAGCATGGTTGGTTCTTGTGAGGGTTCTCTTCCAGATTGCAGACTGCTGACTCATCCTTGCATCCTCATGTGGGAGAAAGAAGGAGAGAGAGAGCTCGCTGAGGTCTCTTTTATTATTATTATTATTAATTAATTAATTTATTTTTGAGTTGGAGTCTCACTCTGTTGCCCAGACTAGAGTGCAGTGGCCACTCCCAGTCACCGCAGCCTCGACCTGCTGGGCTCCCACGACCCTTCGGCCTCAGCCTTCCAAGTAGCTGGAACTACAGGCGCGCGCTACCACGCCTGGTTAATTTTTTGATTTATTGTAGAGATGAGGTCTCACCAAGTTGCCCAGGCGGATCTCGAACCCGCGGGCTCAGGCAATTCACTCACCTCAGCCTCCCAAGGCGCAGGATTACAGGCTGAGCTCTTTTATAAGGACACTAATCCCATCAGAAGGACTCCACCCTCACGACCTAATTACTCCCAAAGACCACACCTCCTAATACCATCACACTGGGGGATAGAATTTCCACGTCTGAATTGTGAGGGAACACAAGATATTCAGTCCTTAACGGAATGTGAAGGAGGCAATGATACCAGGAATGAAAAGAAAACAATGTACCCTATAAAAAGCATTAGGCATATAAAACACAATAATGCAGAGGTTAACACATATTGAACACTTACTATGAGCCAGACAATACTCCAAATAGGTTACATGTAATAACTCATTTAGTCCTCATAGCTACCCTTTGAGGGGAACACTACCAAACTGTCATCCCTACCTGACAGACAGAGAAGACTTTAGCACAGAGAGACTGAGTAACTTGACCAGGGTTACACAACTAAGATGAGAAGCTGAGGTTCAAACCCGGGCAGTCTGGGAACAGTGTACACACTTAAAAATAATTCTGTTATTCTCACAAGAGATTATATAGGTTGACATTAAAAATAGCTTCAGGAAAGTGTTGTGCTATAGTCTGAATATTTGTGTCTCCCACTCCTAAATTCATATGTTGAAATCCTAACCCCCAAAATGATAGTATTTGGACATGAAGCCTTTGGGCTTTGGGGGTGATTAGATCATTAGGACAAGTGTCTTTTTTTTTTCTTTTTCTTTCTTTCTTTTTTTTTTTTTTTGAGTCAGAGTCTCACTGTCACTCAGGCTAGAGTGCAGTGGCACACTCAGCCACCACAGCCTCGACCTGCTGGGTTCAGGTGATCCTTCTGCCTTAGTCTTCCAAGTAGCTGAAACTACAGGCATGCGCCACCATGTGATTTATTGTAGCAATGAGGGCTCACCAAGTTGCCCAGGCTGGTCTCAAACCCCTGGGTTTAGGCAATCTTCTCACCTTGGCCTCCCAAAGTGCTGGGATTACAGGCGTGGGCCACTGCACCCGGCTTGATAAGTGTCCTTATAAAAGATACCTCCAAGAGCTAGCAAGCCCCTTATATCATGAGTAGAAGCAGTGCAAAAGTACTGTCTGTGAACCGGAAAGTAGATCCTTATCAGACATCAAATCCGTTGCTGCCTCCAGAACTATGAAAAATGTGTGTTGTTTATAAGCTATGTAGTTTATGGTATCTTATAGCAGCTCAAGCAGGCTAAAATAAATGGATGAAAATCTCCATTATTTTTCCCTAAACTAAATGAAGGGTAAAACGGGATATTTTGGACATTTGGGACGTCTTGGATCTTTGAGGATGATGCCAATGTGGTATCTCACATGTGCTCCTCCCCATGCCTCCATTTACCTGTTTAAGTCCATCTTTGATCTCAATTTGAAGCTACTCCTCAGAGATTTGGTTGATCTTCCAATGTAGGTTACACTCTCTTGCCCACCACCCTCACACTTCTCACAATTAATAAGGTATGTCATTTATTTAATACCTGTCTCCACACCAGAGAAACTGATTTAGTATGTGGGTTTTGCATATTGTTGTATCCCTATTCCCTTTCACAGGGGTCAGCAACCTATGACCTGTGGGTCAAATCTAGCTTAGTCTGTTTTTGTAATAAATTTGTGGCTAGGCTGAGTGACTCAGCCTGTAATCCCAGCATTTTGGGAGGCCAAGGCAAGTGGATTGCCTGAGCCCGCAGGTTCGAGACCAGCCTGGGCAACTTGGTGAGACCTCGTCTCTACAACAAATTAAAAAAAAAATTAGTTGGGCATGGTAGCACGCACCTGTAGTTCCTGGCTACTTGGAAGGCTGAGGCGGAAGGATCGCCAGAGCCAGTGGGTCGATGTTGAGGTGGCCGTGAGTGTACCAGTGCACTCCAACCTGGGCAACAAAGTGAGACTCCAACTCTAATAAATAAATAAATTAATAAATTAATTAATAAACAAACAAATAAATTTGTATTGGCACACAACCGTACCAGTTTGTGTATATACTGTCTGTGACTGCTTTCTTGCTATAACAGCAGAGTTGAGTAATTGCAGCAAAGATGATGTGGCCCAAAAAGCCTAAAAGATATTTACTATGTAGTTCTCTACAGAAGAAGTTTTCCAACCCCTGGCTAACTTATAGATACATGGCAGATATTTGTTTAAGGAATGAACACATTATTTATTTATTTAATAAACAGCTTACATAGCACTTACTATTGTCAGACATTGTTCCAAATGCCTTGCAAATGTTAACTCATTTGTTTCTCATAACAACTCAATATAAGATAGGTAGTATTATTATTTTTCTTATGTTATAGAGGAAGAAACTGGGAAATAGAGAGGTTCAATATCCTGCCCAAGATTACACAGGTTGCAAGTAGCTGAGCTTGGATTAAAACCCCAGGAATTAAGGCTCCAGAGTCCATGCTATTTCTTCTGTATAAATAGACAATGGGTTATACCTAGGCTTTTTTTGGGGGGGGATTCAGTTTTTTGTTTTGTTTTGTTTTGTTCTGTTGTTTTTCAGTGTTCTAATGAGAGAACTGCTGAGTGGTTTGAGAAAGGGAAGGAAGTGGTCGAAGTAGCAAAATGAGATAAAGCGGCCTAACTCCAACAGCCCCTAGGACTTGGTTAATGCCAGGGAGATACTAAAAAATACAAATTAGCAAAGCATAGTTAGACTGTCACCATAGCTAATAGAACCAAGCAAATTTTCTCCAAATGAGCTGGTGGTGCTATTCTCTTCCTACCTGTGACGGGTTAACACTATTGAATAAAGCTTCCAGTTCACTCCGTAGCATTTGTTTTACTCTCTTCTGTGGCCAAGTCTCTATTTTTAGTCTCATTTGTGACCAAAGACTATACCTCTCCTCTGCTGTAGCTGTTTTCCAATGCATTCCACCATGGAGCAAGGCAATAACACGTGATTGGTTTGGTGCAAATTCATCCCCACTCTTGAAAAACTTAAAAACAGCCAGGCTCGGTGGCTCAGCCTGTAATCCCAGCACTTTGGGAGGCTGAGGTGAGTGGATTGCCTGAGCCAGCAGGTTCGTGATCCGCCTGGGCAACTTGGCGAGACCGCATCTCTACAATAAATCAAAAAATCAGCCGGGCGTGGTAGCATGTGCCTATAGTTCCAGCTACTTGGAAGACTGAGGCGGAAGGATCGCCGGCGCCCAGCAGGTCGAGGCTGCGGTGGCCGGGAGCGGCCACTGCACTCCAGTCTGGGCGACGGAGTGAGACTCCAACTCAAAAAAAAAAAAGAAAAACTTAAAAACACGTAACCACAGTTGTTGTATTAGACACTTCCTCTTCCTGTCTCTGCACTACCTGGACACATCCCAGTTGCTAATTGGAAGGAGCAGCAAATGCCAGCAATTGCACTTATAGCTCCAAGGTACCATTCCAGGCCATTGATGAATTCTTGCTTCTGACTTGGCTCCCTTGTGGTTTGCTAGAGGTAGTTCACTTGTTGGTAAAGCTTGGGAGACCTTGTACATGAGTATGAGGGTCAGCAGAAGGAGGTAGTTGAGAAAAAAAGATCTGAGAGAAACCAAGTGAGTCTTCCTTTCTTCTTGGTAGAACAAACAGGATCTCAGGATTCTACATCCATATTGGGGCCCTGAGCTGGAAATCTGGGTTGAGCTTGGGGTTAGATCTGCCTGAGAGCTTCAGAGCTTAATACAAAGGTGATCTGAGAGCCAGTGATCAGGATAGAAGCTGCAAATGAAATTCATGTTGACAATCCAACTAAAGTGCCAGTTCCAAAGGGCATACCACAAGGACAGAATCTGGGCGTCTGCAAAGCTAGTAAGAAAACTGTCACCTGTGACCCAATCTTCACCACTATACAATATGTCCATGTAACAATCATACATGTGTGCCCTCTGAGTCTAAAATAAAAATGGAGGAAAAAATGAGCCGGGAGTGGTAGCTCATGCCTGTAGTTCCAGTTACTTGGAAGGCTGAGGCAGAAGGATCACCTGAGCACAGCAGGTTGAGGTTGTGGTGGCTGTGAGCATGCCACTGCACTCCAGCCTGGGTGACAGAGTGAGACTCTGACTCAAAGACAGAGAGAGAGAGAGAGAGAGAGAGAGAGAGAGAGAGAAAGAAAGAAAGAAAGAAAGAAAGAAACCAGGCACAGTAGAACAGAGCAAGATGGATCAGGACAGTGGTGAGTCAGAGGCAGAGCCAATGGAGAGTCCGTGAGTTGTAGAAAATTTTTTATTGGGTGACTTGGCCTTGGCCTTGAACAGGAATGAGCCCCCTCACCACCAAAGGGAAAGGTAAGCAGTATAGTGAAGTGGTGAGAAGTGGCAGACTAGCATCAGACTGCCAGAATGCAAATACCATCTGCCATCCTGGGCTACAATGAGTCCTGCTTTTTTTTTGAGTCAGTCTTACTCTGTCACCCAGGTTGGAGTGCTGTGGCACAATCACAGGTCGCCACCCTTGACCTTCTGGGCTCAGGCAATCCTTCTGCCTCAGCCTTCTAAACAGCTGGAACCACAGATGTGCTATCATGCCCAGCTAATTTTTCATTTATTTTAGAGATGAAGTCCTGCCATGCTGCCCAGGTTGGTCTCAAACCACTCGGCTTGGGCAATCCTCTCACCTCCACCTCCCAAAGCACCAATTCCAAAGGATTTTTGGCATGCATCACCACGCCTGGCCGAGTCCTGCTTATTAGCTATGGGATCTGTGGCTAGTCACCCTACTTAAGCCTCAGTTGCCATACCTATAAAAGGGAAATAATAGCAGTATAGTACATACTCCATTGGGTTGACAAAATAAGATGGCATGATAAATACTTAGCACACATAAGCAATGCATTTGTCTAATATTTTTTTAAAGAGTGTCAAGTTGGCTCAGACAAAGGATAAGTGTAAGCCAGTTCTTGACAAAATCTGCCTAATGCCCACATCCTGACTCAAAATCCACAAGCAGTTCTCCTGAATAGGAGGCAGAGGTGTTGCTGCTGCTCCTAATGGTTGGTTCCACAAACACCACTGCTGTACATACCAACTGGTAGCAGTTCAGGTCAAGTGAAACCACTCTTGGATTTCATTTGTCAGGGGGGTTTTTCTCTTTCCCAACAATCTTTCTTCCTTTATTTTATTTTATTTTTTTAAACATTTTTTTTTTTTGAGTTGGAGTCTCACTCTGTCGCCCAGACTGGAGTGCAGTGGCCACTCCCGGTCACTGCAGCTTCGACCTACTGGGCTCCAGCGATCCTTTCGCCTCAGCCTTCCAAGTAGCTGGAATTACAGGCATGCGCTACCACGCCCGGCTTATTTTTTGATTTATTGTAGAGATGAGGTCTCGCTGCCCAGGCGGGTCTCTAACCCGTGGGCTCAGGCAATCCACTCACCTCAGCCTCCCAAAGGCGCGGGATTACAGGCTGAGCCACCGAGCCCGGCTTAAACATATTTTTTATTTTAAAATTGTAAGGTACAGTTAAGGGTTAGGTATACAAATATGCATTGTTCAGGCTCTTCCTTTATTTTTTTTTTAGTTGAAGTCCCACTCTGTCACCCAGGCTGGAGTGCAGTGGCATGCTCACGGCCACCCCAGCGACGACCTGCTGGGCTCCGGTGATCCTTCCACTTCAGTCTTCCACGTAGCCGGAACCACAGGCATGTGCTACTATGCTCAGCTAATTTTTGATTTATTATAGAGACGAGGTCTCGCCAGTGGCCTGGGCTGGTCTCGAACTCACAGGCTGGCAATCCACTCGCCTTGGCCTCCCAAAGTGCTGGGATTACAGGCTGAACCACCGAGCCCAGTCAATGTTTCTTCGTTTAAGTGAGCAGGTCCTGCTATCCCGTGAAAGAGAAAAGCAGCTAACACAATCATATAAGCATAGTTGCTGGAGACTTGATGATTTCCACTGTCAAGAACTGTCAGGAAAGGTGGAAAGGTAGAAAGATGAGGTATAAATGTGGAGTCCTTATAATCTCAGTGATGTGGAGCTGCTTGGTAGAGAAATTGCTGAAGAAAAGGCCCTATCTTACATTGCAGCCATCCATGCCATGCTTTCTGTCTTGCAAAGTGTTTAGGCCGGTGTTTCTCAAAGCACATTCTACCTATCACTTGCACCAGAATCTACTGGGAAACTAGCTAAAAAGTGCAGATTCTGGACTCCTGAGTTTAGACCCGTTAAGTTCAGCCATCTGCATTTCTAACTTGCTTCCAAGTAGATTCTGTTATTCTATATCACAATTTACTTTTTAAACAGATGACACATTCACATGGCACAAAACTTTAAATGTATAAAAATGTATAGCATGAAAATCTCTCTCCCATCCCTGTCCTCAGCTACCTGGTTTCCACCTTATCCCATTTCCATCTGCCATAAACATTCAGGTAACCACTGTTTATGTATCTATCTATCTATCTATCTATCTATCTATCTATCTATCTATCTATCTGAGTTGGAGTCTTACTCTGTCGCCCAGGCTGGAGTGCAGTGGCACATTCATGGCCACCGCAGCCTCGACCTGCTGGGCTCAGACAATCCTTCTGCCTCAGCTTTCCAAGTAGCTGGGACTACAGGTGTGCACAACCATGCCCGGCTTATTTTTTTATTTATTGTAGAGACGAGGTCTCAACAAGTTGTCCAGGCTGGTCTCGAATCCCTGAACTCAGGCAATCCTCTCACCTCGGCCTCCCAAAGTGTTGGGATTACAGGCTTGAGTCACCGCGCCCAACCTATTTCTTTCTTTATTTCTTTTTCTTTTTTGAATTGGAGTCTCATTTTGTTGCCCAGGCTGGAGTGCAGTGGTACACTCACGGCCACTCCAGCATCGACCTGCTGAGCTCAGGTGATCCTCCCACCTCAGCTTTCCAAGTAGCTGGAGCTACAGGTGTGTACTACCACACCCGGCTAATTTTTAAATTTAATGTAGAGATGAGATCTTCCATGTTGCCCAGGCTGGTCTCGAACCCTCATGCTCAGGCAATCCTCTCACCTCGGCCTCCCAAAGTGCTGGGATTACAGGCTTGAGCCACTGCACATGGCCCTATTTATTTCTTATGAATCTTTTCATAATTTTTATCAGATGCAAGAAAATCAAGAGTGTATAGATAATATAGAGTCTATAACATATATAATCTATAATAAATATAACCTATAAACCTATAACATGTTTTAGATTACATAGCAATCTACTGTATACATAATATAGATCATGAATTACATAGTAATCTGTAATACAAATAATTTATATACTATATATAATATATATTCTGTACTTTGTATAATTATATAATCTATAATATAATCCCAAATTATATAATCTATTAATTATCTATATATAATATATAGATTACATAGGTATTTATGTATATAACTTCCCTCCATAAAAATTATCATACTTGGCTGGGCTCAGTGGCTCAGCCTGTAACCTCAGCACTTTGGGAGGCCAAGGCAAGTGGCTTGCCTGACCCTGCAGGTTCGAGACCAGTCCAGGCAACTTGGTGAGACCTCGTCTCTGCAATAAAAATAAAAAATTAGGTAGGTGTGGTAGCACGCGCCTATAGTTCCAGCTACTTAGAAGGCTCAGGTGGAGGGATCGCCGGAGCCCAGCAGGTCAACGCTGGGATGGCTGTGAGTGTGCCAGCCTGGGCGACAGAGTGAGACTCTAACTCAAACAAACAATTATCATACTTTACACACTATCCTGCACCTTTAAAAAAATAATGTGGCCAGGCGCAGTGGCTCAAGCCTATAACCCCAGCACTTTGAGAGTCTGAAGTGAGAGGATTGTCCGAGACCATGGGTTTGAGAACAGCCTGGGCAACTTGGTGAGCCCTCGTCTCTATAATAAATAAATAATAAAAAAAATTTAGCAGGGCATGGTAGCACGCGCCTGTGGTTCCAGCTACTTGGAAGGTTGAGGTGGAAGGATCGCCTGAGCCCAGTAGGTCGATGCTGGGGCGGCTGTGGGAATGCCACTGCACTCCAGCCTGGGCGACAGAGTGACACTCCAACTAAAAAAATAATAATAAATGTAACTTAAAGGTCTTTCCATATTTGTCATAGAGAACTTCCTTACTAGTTTTCACAGCTATATAATATTCCATTGTATGGATATATCAAATCTTATTTACCAGTTACTTTTTGATGGACATATGGGTTGCTTCCAATAATAGCATCGATTAAATTACTGAATTGTCTTGTACATATGTCATTTTGCAGATGTAGGATAATTTCCAAAAGGGGAGTTACATCTCTAGTTGATTTTGATGTACACTGGAATTTAGGAACCACTGGCTTGGGAATTGCTGTGGTGATAGCACTAACTTTTGGGTTGTTTTTTAGAAAGCAGAATTTATTGAGAGGACAGAAAAGCTCCCATAAAGGGAGAAGACCTGAGGAGGTTGCCCCAGTTAGCCTTTAGGTGAAGACTCACAGAATAGCGGAGTTGGAAGGGCCCTTAGAAATCTTCTTCCTCATTTAACAAATGAGAAAATCGATTCTCAGACAGGGGAAGCAATTTGCTCAAGGTCACACAATGTGTCAGTTGCAGTGCTGAAACTATAACCTCGGTCTACTTATTACTTACTTATAGGCCAGTGTTCTATTGCTTGTGATTATCGTCAACAAATGGAGTGCTTTGTGCAGTGTACCGTGGTCTCTAGCTGGAGCAGACAGGGCATGTATTAGAGAGATAATGCAATATAGCCTATGCTAAATACCAGATTCTCTATGAGAGTGGAATGGTAGAGTTTCATAAGATATCAGAATTAAACAAACTATTCTATGAACTATTTTGAGCTCCTGGCCTCCTTCCACAGGATTAGGGCCGGTGATTCCCTAGACTTCTAATTTAATGTAAATTCTGGAAAGAGCAAAACCTTTGGGTCTCTGTGTACCTTCTTTAGTGAAAGTGTAGCTAGTGACTTATTACTGAAGACCAGACTCCTAAGGAAGATGATTTGGGATTGATAAATCTCAATAGGGACCCAGTTCTTATTTTGGAGATGCATTTCATGATGTAGAAAAATCCTCTTTGAACAAACTAAGGTTTTTCAGAAGAAACGAGTGACATCTGAATGCTCCTCATCCCAGAATCTCTTCCCCAACATCAGAGATTTATTCTTTTCAGTTATGACCTCCATGAGATGCTTGCTGTCTCTGTCACCTTTTATTCCTCGTGGGGGTAGGTGGAATGATGTCAAAGCAACTCTCATCAATCTCAAAGCTTAGAGATCATTTTGTAGCAACTTCAACCTTGTTCTCACTATCTTAGCCAAATAAAAGGGACTTTTGGTTTTGTTTTGTTTTAACCAGGCTAATTGTTCTGTGGGTCTTGTGCCAAGAGGCAGGATGGTTGGTTTGTTGTCCTTATTTCTGATCTCAACTTAAAAGACACAAATATCCTAGTTAAAGTGTTCTGGATTGGCATCAAGGAAGCATGGGATTTTGAACTTGTAAGAGCTGTGCGCACCAGCCAGAGGAAATGTATCCTTCATCCCATTATCAGCCACTCATGTTCTCATTTTGATGAGAACAAGACAGTTAAGTGAAGTGCTCCTCACTTAACAGCTTAATCAACCATAACTATAACAGCCTTCTTTTTGGTCAGCAATCACTTGTGTCTCCTGAGAAGGGAGTGGAAGAGATGGGCTTCAGAAAGTAGCAGTAAAAGCAGCTGAAGGAAATCAAATTGTGAGTTTTTAAAAATTCTGAAATGCATGAAGTCTAATGGAACCAAAAGAGGAGGCCCTTCACTGATACTGCCTCCTGCCATTTCCAAGCAAGAGAATGAACTAGGATTTTGTCAGTCTCACAGTGTTTAGCCAAGAACTGCTGGATTTTTTTCCTGAGTCAGGATCTCACTCTGTTACCTAGGCTGGAGTACAGCGGCATGGTAGTGGTTCTGCCTCAATCTCCTGTGCTCAGGTGATCCTCTTGCCTCAGCCTCCTGAGTAGCTGTGACTATAGGTGTATGCCACCACACCTGGCGAGTGTTTTGTTTTGTTTTGTTTTTTTAAAGAGACAAGGTCTCACTCTGTTGCTCAGACTGGTCTCAAACTACTGGGCTCAAGGGTTCTCTCACCTCAGCCTCCCAAAGTGCAGGGATTATAGGCGTGAGCCACTGTGCCCAGCCCGTTCAATTGTTGAAATCATGTAACAACCTTTTCCCAGGTCTTATTTATAAATCCTAGTACTGGGCCACTCTTTCTTAAAGCATAGTCCTTGGGACGCATCTATCAACTACTTGGAAAGCTTGTTTAAAAATCCTTCATCTCAAATTACTTAATGGATACGATGTACACTATTCAGGTGATAGTGACACTCAAAGCCCAGACTTCACCACTGCACAATATATCCATGTAACAAAACTGCATGTGAGCCCCCTAAATTTATATAAATTTAAAAAATAACAAATGCTTCAGCTTAGACTACTGAATCAGAATCTCTGGTCATGTGACCTAGGCAGCTGCATTTTTTTTGAGTTTACTGGGTAAATTTGTTATACCCTAAAAGACAAGAACTGCTGCCCTTGCTACAAAGAGCCTTTGTCTGGCAGTTCCTGCTTTTTCTGTTCAGATAGGTTCCAATGTTGTAGACATATACAAGCGCTAAGATAATGGAAGAACATATGTACTGAGCACTAGCTGTATGCCAGGTACAAGTGTTTTGGACATTACCCTTGCATATTTATTCCTTACAGTTACCAAATGAAGCAGGTAATGGTGTCTGTATACCATCGATAAGAAAATTGAGGCTTAGAGAAGTGAAGAAAAAACAACTTGTAAGTGGCAGAGCCGGAATTCAAACACAGGTCTATTCATCTCCAAAGGCTGTGATCTGAGCTGTTACTATCCCCTGCTCCAACAATTATTCTAAAACTGGTTGTAATAGGACTTAGCAGTTAAAATAAACCACACAAAATGGTAAGACGAGGGGTTGACACCACTCCGGAAGAATGCAGAATATCTGTAACATCATTTGTAGCCAAATCTTTTATTTTTCAAGTCTTTCAAATCCTCTTTCTCTGTCCTCCTGAACCACCTTTGACATTTACATTTATTCCCGCTGGCTGAAGGAAATCTGACTCTTCTGCTTACCTGAGCTTCCAGCATTCTGAACACTGATATTTGTTTGGATTTATGCTCTTTTACAAAATGAATTAATTCCAAGAGTGCTTTCTATGTAATAGATGTTTGATGTACATGCTGAATGCTTGCCATACACGTGCCAGCCTTGCCAACTCAATGTTTACTTCAGCCAAGTTCCATAACTCCTCAATTTTTACAAAGTTGGTGCTGGCCATTTGGTTGTGTATTTATGCTGATTCTCAGAAAATGTTCAATTAAAACCCCCTCATTATTAAACACATTGGGTGTCACTATTTTACAGTTCAACTGATCATTTCATAATATGGTTGCTATTTAAATACATTAGCCACCACAATCTGGTGGCCTTCAAGGGGAGGCTACAGATCTGCTTTTAAAAGCCTGACTGTCTGGAGATGTTGAGACTAATTGTAGTTTAAATGCCAGCCAGGCATTTACAGGCTGAGTGACTGTGGGAAAGTCACTTTCCACCTTCTGAGCTTCAATTTCCTTATTTGTGAAATGAGTGTATTAACAACACCCACCTTGTAAGTTTGTTGTGCAGACAATGAGATAATTCATGCAAGCTGCTTAGCCAGATTCCTGGCACATAGTAATCAATAAATGTTAGCTATTTTCATGCATGCATTAATTCATTCATTCAAGTGGTTGTTAGGTGCTGGGAATGAGCTAGGAAAGAGGTAGGCTCTCTGCCTTTCAAAATCTTAGAATCTCACTGGGAAGTCAAGACTAAAACCTATGAAATGTTAAATATAAGCTGAATGTGATTCGTAACCAAACAAGGTCAAGGGAGGAATAGCCCAGAGCAGAGCTTTAAAAACTTTCCTGGTTTGAATCTCCTTCAAACCTCAGAGACTTTTTTTTGGTATCACATTCTGAAAACCAGTGGGCTAGAATGAATAAGACATGGTTGCAGGGGAAGGGACAGTTTGAGCTGAAACTATGTGCTTATATAAGGCAGTAATGGAAGAAGTGCAGACTGTGATGGGTTGTGGAGGGTTTGAAAGGGTCAGACAAATAATTGGGTCTTGATTGCTTTAGCTCAGAGCTTCCTAACCAGTGTGCCAGGATTACAGAGAAGTCCCCAGACTGGTCCTCCTTGGCTGCAGATTATTTGGTTGTTTCTCACAGTGTGCTGTACAAATGTTGCCATTTTTCTGCTATCTTCTTTTTTTCTTTCCCATGATACCCACTCATACGGTATCTTTGTATTTTCAAGGTTCTTGATTATAAGCAGCAGAAACCAACAATAGCTAACCTAATCAAACAAAACAAACCCGAATTTTTTGAAAGTATGTCAGCGGGTTCGGGAGCTCCCAAAATCAGGGGGAAAGTTAGAGGTCCGGGCTTAGAAGATCAAACAAACAAACCTAAGGTGTATCAGGGGCCACCAGGATGCATACAACCCTCTTTTAACAGGAACAGTCTGGCCAGGACACTACAACTGAGACTGGGTATTGTCAAAACTACAATGATTAGATACTAATCATCCTTGCCTCTCTAAATCACTCCAGATTCAGAGTCCCACTTTAATTTTTGAATTAACCATTTAAAATTTTTACCAGTATTGTGTAACCTTCGATCTTTTTCACAAACTTACCAACGCTTGGTATGGCTAGTCTTTTACATTTTAGACATTCTAATAAGTGAGGAGTAGTTATTATTGTGTTTTTAACTTGCATTCCTTTTATGACTAATGATGTTGAGCATCTTTTTATGTACTTACTTGCCAAATGTATATCATCTTTGGTAACATGTCTGCTCAAATCTTTTCCCCATTTAAAAAATGGGGTTATTTTTTTATTATTGAGTTTGAGATTTTTTTTCAAGAACCCCAATGGGTTTTATTTTATTTTAAAGATGTGGGGTACAATTCAGGGTTAAGTACATTAGTGGTAGTTGTACAGGTGAAGTTTGGGCCTCCCATTGGTCCTAACTTAGCCTAGTTTGGGATCAGGTGCCCTTATTAGTGTTATGTTTTAGGAACAAGTCATTTATCAGATATATAATTTGCAAATATTTTCTCCTATTGTGGATTGTTTTTTCATTCTTTTAATGATATCTATAGAAGACAGAAGTTTTAAATTTTGAAATCAAAATTTTCAGATTTTTTTCTCTTATGAATCATGTTTTTGATGCCATATCTAGGGAATCATTGCCTAATCCTAGGTCACAAATATCTTCTATGTTTATAGTTTATAGAATTTTTATAGTTTTAGAGTCTATATTTAAGTCTATGATCCATTTTGATTTAATTTTTATATACAGGGTGGGATAGTAATCAAAGTTCACTTTTGTACATTTGGATATTTAATGTTTCCAGCACCATTTGTTGAAAAGACTACCTTTTCCCCACTGAACTGCCTTTGTACCTTTGTTAAAAATCAATTGATCACAGCTGGATGTGGTGGCCTACTCAGCTACTCAGGAGGTTGGGGTGAGAGGATCACTTGAGGCCAAGAGTTTGAGACCAGCCTGGACAACATAATAAGATCCCATCTGTTAAACAAATCAGTTGTTCATATATGTGTAGGTCTTTGTTTGGTGTCTTCATTCTGTCCCATTGATCTACTTGTCACCTTCATGCCAGTTACCAGTGTCTTAATCACTGTTGCTTTATTAAGAAGTCTTGAAATCAAATAGTGTTAGTCCTTCACCTTTATTCTTTTCAAAATTATCACGGCTGACTATTCTAGGTCCTTTGCATTTCTGTATGACTTTTCAAGTCATACTGTCAAATTCCATTTAAAAAAGCCTTTTGAAATTTCTGTTGGAATTATATTAAATCTGTAGAAATATTTGAAGACAATTGGCCTTTTAACAATATTGAGTCTTCCAACCATGAACATGGTATAATTACAATTTATTTAGATTCCTTTAGTTTCTCTCCCTAATGTTTTATAGTTTCAGTGTAGAGGCTTTGCACATCTTTTGTCAAATTTATTGCTAAGTATTTCATGTTTTGATGTTATTATAAATGGTATTCTTAATGTAAATTTCTGGTTGTTGATTGCTAGTATGTAGAAATATAATAGATTTATCTTTTTTTGGTGTTAAGTTTTTAAAAATTTTTTGTCAATAACCATAGAAAAGATGAATGTTGAAACCAGAGGTATCGTTTTACTCAACAATACTTGCAACTCAAGACAGGATTCATGTATATCTGTGCTCCTAGGGAGCTGGTTCTGAACATTTGAAGGGTCACTGCTTCAGCCTTCTAAGGACTAGAGACATAAACGGGTCATGATACAGCTTATTGTTAAAGATTATGCATAGGATTCTACCTGGAATCTAGGGGATGGGATGGTTGCTTTTTAATGTTCATTTATGAACACCATATCTATAAGAAAGAAGTAAATAAAATAGAACAATAAAATAAAAACTAGGAAAAATTAAGGAGAAATTGCTTTTTAAAGACATATTTATCAGACTGTAAAAGCTTATGTACATTGAATAAAGTTTGGCATAACCAAAAGAGTTCAAATAATAAAATAAAATTACTTGCTATTCCCAAACCAGAGAGAGCTAAATGATCATAAACAACTAAAGTTACCGTTGATTTTTCTACATAGATCTTATATCCTTCAACCTTGTAAACTCAATTATTAGTTCTAGTAACTGGTAGACTCCATCAGATTTTCTACATAGACTTTCATGTCATCTGTGAATAAAAACAATTTTACTTTTCTCTTTCTCATATAGGTGTCTTTTATTTATTTTCTTGGCCAATTGCTTTGGCTAGAACTTTTAGTACAGTGTAGAATAGAAGTGGTGAGAGTGGACATCTTTGTCTTATTTCTGATCTTAGAAGTAAAAGCATTCAGTCTTTCATGTGAACAGTGATGTTATCATAGGTCTTGTTTATCAAACTGAGGAAGTTTCCTTCTATCCCTAGTTTGCTTTGAGTCTTTATCAGAAATGGATGTTGGATTTCTTCTGCATTTATTGATATGATCATATAGGTTCATCTTTGTTAATATGGTAAATTACATTGATTTTTTTTTTTTTTTTTTTTTTTAGTTAGAGTCTTACTCTATTGCCCAGGCTGGAATGCAGTGGCACGCTCATGGCTAACACAGCCTTGAGCTGCTGGGCTCAGGTGATCCTTCCACCTCAACCTTCCAAGTAGTTAGAATGACAGGCGCATATCACCAAACCTGGTTAAATTTTTTTCTTAATTATAGAGATGAGGTCTTGCCAGGTTGCCCAGGCTGGTCTCGAAACCCTGGGCTCAGACAATCCTCCCACCTCTGCCTCCCAAAGTCCTGGGATTACAGTCATGAGCCACTGCACCTGGCCGATTTTCAAATATTAAACAAATCTTACATTTCTGATATAAACCCTAGTTGGTCATAATGCATTATTCTTTTTTTCATATCATCAGATTCAATTTGCTAAAATTTTGTTTAGAAACTCCATGTTCATGAGGAATATTGATCTATACCAACTTCATCTGATTTGGTATCAGGGTAATGCTTATCTCATAGAATGACTTTGGAAGGACTTCCTCCTCTTCAATTTTTTGGAAGGACTTTGTAGCATTGTTATTATTTCTTTGTTGTATGTTTGGTAGAATTCACTAGCAAAGCAATCTGGGCCTAGAATTTCCTTGGGGAAAGTGTTTTAACTACAAATTAAATATGTTGGCTCAGCATGATGGTTGACACCTGTAATTCCAATACTTTGGGAGGTCAAGGTAGGAGGACTGTTTGAGCCTAGGAGTTCAAGGCCAACCTAGGCAAAATAGCAAGACCTCATGTCTTCATTTTTTTTTTAATTAGCCAGGCATGGTGGTGCACACCTGTAGTCCCAGCTACCAGGGAGACTGAGGTAGAAGGATCACCTGAGCTCAGGAGTTGGAGGCTGCAGTAAGCTGTGATCGTGCAACTGCACTCCAGCCTGGGCAACAGAGTGAGACCCTGACTCAAAGAATAGATTGTGTCTTTTAAGGAATGTATTCATTTCATCTAAGAGGGTGACTTTTTAGGAGTAAGTTGTTTATCTTCCTTTATTTTCCTTTTGATATCTGTATTAATGTTACCTTTCTCATTAATAGGTAATTTGTCTTCTTTTTTTCCCTGATTGATTCTCTCAAAATACCAGCTTTGGTTTTCATTAATTGTCTGCATTCTTCTTCTGTTTTCTACTTCATTTTTTTCCTGGTTCAAGCTTTGGTATTTCTAGAGATGAAGGTCTTGCTTTATTGCCCAGGCTGGCTTCAAACTTCTAGGCTCAAGCAATCTTCTCACTTCAGCCTCCCAAAGTGCTGGGATTACAGGCGTGAACCACCGCGTTGGGCATATTTCTTTTTCTTTTTTTGGGACTTTAATATTCTCTACTTTTTCTAGTTTCTTAAGGAGGACGCCGAAGTCATTGATTCAATACTTTTCTTCTTCTCTACTATAATGGTTGGGATTATAAATTTCTCCCCAAACACTGCTCTAGCAGCATCTCATAGTTTGATATGTTGTGTTTTCATTTTTATTCTGTTCAAAACATTTCCTAATTTCCCTTTGCTTTCTTCTTTGACCCATTAGTTATTTTAAAAGTTTGTTATTCAGTTTTCAAATGTGTGGTGATTTTTCTGCGTATCTTTTTGTTATTAATTCTAATAAATTCTACAGTCGTCAGAAAATATACTTTGTATGACTTAAATCTCCTTAAATTACTAAGATTCATTTTATGGCCCAGAATATTATCTATTTTGGTAAATATTCCATGTATATTTGAAAAAGATGCGCATTGTGCTGTTGTGAGCTGGAGTGTTCTATGAATGTCCATTAAATTGAGTTGATTGATGGTACTATTGAGTTCAACTATGTCCTTACTGATTTTCCACTTGTTCTGTGAATTATTGAGAGTGGGTATTGAAATATCCAATTAGAATTGTGGAATTGCCTAATGATCCTTGAAATTTAAACAGATTTTGCTTCGTGTCTTTTGAAGCTCTGTTATTAGGTGCTCTGAGGCTTTGTTCATTTTTTTTTTTTTCAGTATACTGTCTCTGTTGTTCAGATTGGGTAATTTTTATTTTTCTAGCTTCCCGTTTGGAGATTCTCTTTCTGCTCCCTCCATTCTGCTATTGAACATAGCCTTGAGCTTTGGGTTTTGTTTTTGGGGTTTTTTTTGGTTATTATATTTAATTCTAAAATGTTCATTTGGGGCCAGGTGTGGTGGCTCATGCCTGCATTGAGTAATTTAATTTTCACCATACTTCTGTGATGTAGGGGATTTTATTATTAGTATCATCTCTATTTATAAATGAGAAAACTGAAGCCCAGAGAAGTTAAGTGGCAGAGTTGCATTTGGACTAATGCCTGTCTAGCTCTAGAAGTCATGCTCTTAACCAGTATTGCTCCCAGCATATAGATCCAAATCAGCTAGAGCCACATTGCCTTTCTGGCTTGTTTTGAAGGTGCTATGTCAGGCTCTGGGCCACTTTGCTCTGTGAGTTTCCA
This sequence comes from Carlito syrichta, assembly GCF_000164805.1. NCBI lineage: Eukaryota > Metazoa > Chordata > Mammalia > Primates > Tarsiidae > Carlito > Carlito syrichta. The sequence continues at coordinate 564,970 of NW_007249940.1, read as the reverse complement.
GGAACCTGGGACTTAGTCACTTTTCTTTGTGAAGTTCTCTGGGAGCACACTAGTGTGCAGACTGATGTGATATTTACAGTTTTAGATTCTGGTTTCTTCAGTTTCTTCCAGCATTTCTCCATATTTCAAGGGCATAGTTTGTAAATAGCAGATACTTTGTGTCCTCTTTTGTCCTCTCCACCAGTCCATTCTCAACAGATCTCTCTGACGTTTCTTCCTTCCCAATGTTAGTTTAATATTCTTCATATCCAAGTGTTTTTTAGCCTGGCAGATAAGAAATAAATCAATGGGTTTTTTTCATCATCTCTGGCCAATCATCAATGTTAAATTCCCCCTTCTGGACCACGCCATTCAAAACAAAGCCCAACACACTTTATGTGCCTTTGTGAGTCCCAAGAATTCCTGATAAAGAGCAGTGTGGAATTTGCTGGTTCCTTGTTCCCCAAACCCTCTTCTTTTCATAGCTCTCCCTTGGAGTCACTTGACCCTACAGGTCCAGAAAGCTCTAGCCCATCTCCAGAATCAATTCTGCCCTCTAGCAAGAAGAATTTAAGAGCTTTTGGTTCAATGCTCAGGTTCATTGTTTTGACACTCTAGTGATGACTTCGGTCTTCATCCTGAGACTAAGCTCTCATCTTATGGCTCTGTTAAGTCACAAGGCTGTAAGGCCACAGCCTGGGAGAAGATTCCAATTCCTGGGGAGGAGGAAGAAAGGGACTGGAAAGAACAGGTCAGACTCCCAGTAATAGGGGATTACCAAGGCCAAAACTGAAGCTCAGGAACAAAAGGCCAGAATCAGATAATCCCCTATAACTGGAAGTCTGCCCTGTTCTTTCCAGTCCCTTTCCTCCCCTTCCCCAGGAGATAGAATTCTCCAGTGTCTGTGGCCTTGCAGCCTTGTGACTTCTGTGATGCTGCCTGCCAGCTGAATTTCTGAATACCAACAGCTTCTAGAGTTCCTAGAATCCTGTTTAACGCACCTGTCAGGATATTCCAAGTCTTGGTCTCTTGAAATTTGTTCCACTTGCTGTAATTAACCTTTCTGTCTAGACTGTGTTACATGAAAGGATATGAGCCAAGTAGATGTTTCTATTTCCTTGACAGTGTATTTTACACTAGTACCTTGTTCAAAGTATGGTCCCTGAGCCAGCAGAACCAGCAGTACCTAGGAGCTATATAGAAATGCAGAAAATTGGATCCCATCCCAGACCTACTGGATCAGAATCTGAATTTTAAAAGTATCTGTTCTAGGGCTCTCAGCTGATTTACTACCACTTCAGTAAAACCACATTTAAGTATCTTTTGCTTATTAGATAATTTACTCCATTGAAGTTTTAAGTTCCATGAAGGGCAGGCAAACCATGTGTCTCGTTCACTGCTATATTTTCAGTATCTAGAACTGTGTGTGGCAGGTGGTAAGTGCTTAATAAATATTTATTGAAGAGTGGTCTTAGAAACTTTTTTTGGGGGGGATTGGAGTCTCACTCTATTGCCCAGGCTTGAGTACCGTGGCACGCTCAAGGGCACCATAGCCTCGATCTGCTGATCTCGGGACATCCTTCCATCTCAGCCTTCCATGTAGCTGAAACTACACATGTGCATCACCATGCCCAGCTAATTTTTTAATTTATTGTCTCAACAAATTCCCAGGCTGGTCTCGAATCCTTGGGCTCAGGCAATCCACTCACCTTGGTTTTCCAAAGTGTTGGAGTTACAGGCATGAGCCACCGTGTCCAGCAGTTAAATTTTAAATCCTGGCACGGTGGCTCAAGCCTGTAATCCCAGCACTTTGGGAGGCCGAGGTGAGAAGATTGTCTGAGACCGGGGGTTTGAGACCAGCTCGGGCAAGATGGCGAGACTGCGTCTCTACAATAAATATTTTTAAAAATTGGCCGGGTGTTGTGGTGCACGCCTGTAGTTTCAGCTATTTGGAAGGCTGAGGCGGAAGGATCGCCTGAGCCCAGCAGGTTGAAGCTGTGGTGGCCGTGAGCATGCCACTGCACTCCAGCCTGGGAGACAGAGTGAGACTCCAAATAAAAACAGTTTTTAAAAAAATTAATCACAAGCTGGGCTCGGTGGCTCAGTCTGTAATCCCGTGCCTTTGGGAGGCTGAGGTGAGTGGATTGCCTGAGCTCGTGGGTTCGAGACCCGCCTGGGCAGCGAGACCTCATCTCTACAATAAATCAAAAAATCAGCCGGGCGTGGTAGCGCATGCCTGTAATTCCGGCTACTTGGAAGGCTGAGGTGGAAGGATCGCCGGAGCCCAGCATGCGAGGCTGCGGTGGCCAGGAGCGGCCACTGCACTCCAGTCTGAGCGACAGAGTGAGACTCCAACTCAAAAAAATAAAAATAAAATTAATCACTCTACCTGCTGTGTTGAGTGAGAATAAACTTTAAGGAAGTAAAGGTAGAAACAAAGAGATCAGCTGGGAGGCGGTTGCAGTAATTCAGATGAAAGAGGATAGTTAGTGGCTTTGATCAAGTGGGTAGTGATTGAGGTAGGAAGTCCTGGTTAGATTCTGCTGATTTCCTTCCTCCCTCCCTCCCTTCCTTCCTTCCTTCCTTCCTTCCTTCCTTCCTTCCTTCCTTCCTTCCTTTTTCTCCCTCCCTCTCTCAGTCTTTCTCTTTCTGTTCTTCTTTCTTTCTTTATTCTTTTCTTCTTCCTTTCTTCCTTTCCTTTCCTCTCCCCTCTGTTCCTTTCCTAGTTCGAGATAGGATCGTACTATGTTGCCCAGGCTGCATTTGAACTCTTGGACTCAAGTGATCCTCCAGCCTCATCCTCCTGAGTAGCTGGAGCTACGAGTGTGTGCCACTGTGTCCAACTCTGATGATGTTTTGAAGAAAATCTGATACATTTTGCAAAAATCTTGGGTATGGGGTGTGAGAGGAAAAAAAGTAAGGATAATCTGAAGGTTTTTTACTTCAGCAACTAGAAGGATAGAGCTGCCATCAACAGAGATGGGCAATATTTGGAGAAGAACCAGGTTTGTGGAGAGGGCAATCAGGAATTGTTTGAAGGTTGTTTGAGTCTGTTTGTGCTGCTATAACAGAATACCTGAGACTGGATAATTTATAAACAACATACATTTATTTATTATAGTTCTGGAGACTGGGAAGTTCAAGATCAAGACACCAAAAGATTTGGTGTCTGGTGAGGGCCCGGTCTCTGCTTCCAAGATAGCACCTTGAACACTGCGTTGTACTTCTCAAAAGAAGACATATGAGCAGCCAACCAATACATGAAAAAATGCTCAGCCTCTGCCGGGCTCGGTAGCTCGGTTTGTAAACCCAGCACTTTGGGAGGTTGAGGTGAGTGGATTGCCTGAGCCCGTGGGTTCAAGACCACCCAGGCAACGTGGTCAGACCTTGTCACTACAATAAATCAAAAATCAGCCGGGTGTGGTAGCTACTTGGAAGGCTGAGGCAGAAGAATCGCCGGAGCCCAGCAGGTTGATGCTGGAGTGGCCATGAAAGTGTTACTGCACTCCAGTCTGGGCGACAAAGTGAGACTCCAACTCAAAAAAAAAAAAATTGCTCAGCCTCACTAATCATCAAAGAAACACAAATCAAAACCACACTGAGATACCACCTATTTCCAGTCAGGATGGCTATCATCAATAACGCAAAAAACAACAGATGCTGGTGAGGATGCAGAGAAAAGGAAACACTTCTACATTGTTAGTGGGAGTGTAAACTAGTACAACCTCTGTGGGAAAGAGTGTAGCAATTTCTAAAAGATCTAAAAATTGGGCCGGGCACGGTGGCTCAAGTCTGTAATCTCAGCACTTTGGGAGGCCGAGGTGAGAGAATTGCTTGAGCCCTTGGATTCGAGACCAGCTTGGGCAACATGGTGAGACCTCATCTCCACAATAAATAAATAAATTAGCTGGGCATGGTAGCACGTACCTGTACTTTGGCTACTTGGAAGGCTGAGGTGGAAGGATAACCAGAGCCCAGCAGGTTGACGCTGGGGTGACTGTGAGCATGCCACAGAACTCCAGCCTGGATGACGAAGTGAGACTCCAACTAAAAAAAAAAATCTAAAAATCAACTTTCCATATGACCCAGCAATTCCCCTTCTGGGAATATATCCAGAGGAACTCAAATCATCCTACACAAAAAGACACCTATGCATGCATAATTATTGCAGCATTATTCACAATAGCAAAAACATGCAGCCAACTGTACTACCTATTGAAAGTGGACTGTATTTTTTTTAGACATATACACCATGGAATATTATACAATCATAAAAGACAAAATGATGGACTTTACAGCGACTTGGATGGATTTAGAGTCCATCATACTCAGTGATCTCTCACAGAAACAAAGAACTGAGTACCAAATATTCTCACTCATAAGTGGACCCTGAACATTTATCATAATACTGCGTGAAAGGGATTGGCAGTAGCAGGTCACTGCCAAGGAAGGGGTGGGCACATAACACTAATAAGGGTAACTGATCCCAAGTGAGGACCAATGAGAGGCCCAAACTTCACCATTACAATGACCACTTATGTACCTAACCCTGAATTGTACCCCATATCTTTTGAGTTAGAGTCTCACTCTGTAGTCCAGGCTGGAGTGCAGTGGCATGGTCATGGCCATCTCAGTGTCAACCTGCTGGGCTCAGGTGATCCTTCTGCCTCAGCCTTCCAAGTAGCTGGAACTACAGACATGCACCACCACACCTAGTTTATATATCCTCTCGCCTTGATCTTCCAAAGTGCTGGGATTACAGGTATGAGCCATTGTGCCTGGCCCCACATCTTAAAAAAAAAAAAAGAACACTGTCCTCCATGGTGGAAGAAATGATGCAAGGTTGAGAAAAAAAGAGGGGAAGGCAGCAATCTGAAGCTTCCTTTATAAGGGCATTAATTCTATTCATGGGGGTGGGGAGCCCTCATGACCTAATCACTTCCCAGAGGCCTCACCTCATCAGAACCTTGGTGTTTAGGTTTCAACATACACATTTTGAGGGACACATAAATTCAAACCATAGCAAACATGTTACTTTTTTTTGAATTGGAGTCTCACTCTGTCACCCAGGCTAGAGTGCAATGGCATGCTCACGGCCACCCCAGCATTGACTTGCTGGGCTCCAGTGATCCTTTCTCCTCAGCCTTCCAAGTAGCCGGAACTACAGGCACACGCTACCACTCCTGACTAATTTTTTATTTATTGTAGAGATGAGGTCTTGTCAAGTTGCCTGGGTTGGTCTCGAACCCGCAGGTTCAGGCAATTCACTCGCCTCGGCCTCCCAAAGTGCTGGGATTACAGGCTGAGCCACCAAGCCCAGCCACATGTTACATTTAAGATGCCTATTAGATCTCCAAGAGAAAATGTTGAATAAACAGTTGAATAGATGCTTCTGGAGTTCAGAGGAGAAGTCTGAAGCTCAGATATAAGTCTGGAAATCTTCAATGTATGTATGGTAATTAAAGCCATAGGAGTGGATGAGATCACCCAGGAAAAGAGTACAGTAGTCCCCTCTATTGCTAGGGGATATGTTTCAAGAATTCTCCCAGTGGATGCCTGAAACATGGATAGTACCAAACTCTGTATACACTAAGTTATTTTCCCATACATAAATACTTATGATAAGGTTTAATTTATAAATTAGGCAAAATATAAGACAAACAGCAATAACTAATTATAAAATAGTACAACTGCAAAATCTTGTCTCTATAATAAATAAAAAATCAGCTAGGCATGGTAGCACGTGCCTTCTGGCTACTTGGAAGACTGAGGCGGAAGGATCGCCTAAGCCGAGGAGGTCGATGCTGGGGTGACCATGCCTCTACACTCCAGACCAGGCGATGGAGTGAGACTCTAACTCCAAAAGAAAAAAAGACAACTATAACAATATACCATAATAAAAGTTATATGAATGTGGTCCCTCTCTCTCTCTCAAAAAAAATGTATATATATACACATATTTTCTTTTGAGTCAGAGTCTCACTCTGTCACCCAGACTGGAGTGCAGTGGTACAGTCATGGCTACCTCAGCCTGCACCTGCTGGGTTCAGGAGATCCTTCTGCCTCAGCCTTCCAAGTAGCTGGGACTACAGGTATGCACTACCATGCCCTGCTAATTTTTTAAATCTTTTTTTTGAGATGTGGGGTACAATTCAGTGTTAGGTACACATGTGGTCATTGCACAGCTAAGGTTGGTCCTCCCTTTGGTCCCCACATCGCCTGGTTTGAGATAAGGTATCCTTATTGATGATGTGTGCCTCCCCCCTCAGCAGTGTCCCACTACTGTCAATTCCTTTCTTATAGTATTATGATAAATGTTCATAGTCCACTTGTAAGTGAGTACATGTGGTTGGAATCTTACGCAGCCATAAAGGAAAACAAAATTATGGACTTTGCAGCAACTTGGACGGATTTTTTTTTTAATTTTAAGATGAGGTCTTACCATGTCGTCCAGACAGGTCTCGAACTCTTGGACTCAGGCAATCCTCTCACCTTAGCCTTTCAAAGTGCTAGGGTTACAGATGTGAGCCACCACATTTGGCTCAAAAATATTTTATTGTACTTTTGTACTCACACTTCTTGTGATGATATGAGATGATCAAATACCTACATGATGAGATAAAATGAGGTGAATAACGTAGTCATTGTGATGTAGCATTTGGTTATGAAACTTGAAAACAAAAGGAACACTTACAAATGGTTTATTTCTGGAATTTTCCATTTAATACTTTTGGACCACAGTTGACTGCAAGTGACTTAAGTCTCGGAAAGCAAAACCATGCATAAGGGAGGACTATTGTACAGGAAAGAGAAATCGTCCAAGATCTAAATTCTGGGCACACCAATGGTTAGAGGTCAGGAGTGAGAGGAGAACTCAACAAAGGACACTGAGTAGGAGCAGCCAGGTAAGGTAGCTGGTGAGAGAATGGTATCCTAAAAGCCACGGGGACAAAGTGTTTCAATAAGGAGAGAAGTTTCATTCTGTTCAAAATACTGCTGAAATGACAAGCAGGAGAGGACTGAAAATTGACCATTTGATTTGACAACATGGAGGTTCATTTGTGACTTTGAGAAGTGCGGTTTTGGTGGAGTGATGGAAACGAAAACCTCATTGGAGATGATATAAGAGAAACGGAGAAGAATTGCAAACAGTGAGTATAGACAGTTCTTTCTTTCTTTCTTTCTTTCTTTTTTTTTGAGAAAGCATGATTGAGAGGACAGAAAAGCTCCCACAGCGGGAGGGGACCCGAAAGGGTTGCCTCTAGACAGTTCTTTCAAGGAATTTTGCTGTAACAGGAAGAAATGAATAGAAGTTGAAGGGGTACGTGAAGTGAATGGTGGACTTGATTTTTAAAATAGTAGACACTATAGTATGTAGAGGAAGATATTATTTACATAAGACAGGCAAGAATTCCTAGTGATGGTCTTAAGAGCCGGCGGAGATGGAATCAAGGGTGTGAGTAGAGCTAGTAGGTGAAGGAGCCAAGATTTGAATCAAATCTCTCTTACTTCAAAGCCTCTTACTCTCGACTGGCATGCTACAGTGGTACTTAGACAATACCCATAAGAATCTCCAGGCACTTGGCAATACACATTCCATCACACACTCAGGGAACTTCTTACTTGGATGCAGCCTACCATTTCCACTTGACTTTTGATTGGAAGAAGAATTAAATCTATGAAACATAGACTGGGTACAGTGGCTCATACCTGTAATTCTAGTGCTTGGGGAGGCCAAGTCATGAGGATTGCTTGAGCCCAGGAGTTTGAGATCAGCCTAGGCAACATAGCAAGACCTTGTCTGTATTAAAAAAAAAAAAAAGTGCTGGTGACAGAGTGAGACTCTTGACTCAAATAAATAAATACTCCTTTGTGTGTATGCATGTCAGAGTCTCACTCTGTCACCGGGCTGGAGTGTAGCGGTTATGATCTCACCTACCACAGCCTCAACCTGCAGGGCTCAGGTGATCCTCCCACCTCAGCCTTCCAAGTAGCTGGGACTACAGGCAAGAGCCACCATGCCTGGCTAATTTTTTGATGTAGTGTAGAGATGAGGTCTTGCCATGGCTGATCTCGAATTCCTAGGCTCAGGTATTCCTTTTGCCTCTGCCTCCCAAAGTGCTGGGATTACAGGCATGAACCACCGTGCTCGGCCAGTTTATCTTCTGATTTTCTAAAAGCCCTTTCTTCTCTCTTCTGATTTCACTTGTCACTACAGAAAGAAAGGGGGCTCCATAAGAGAGGCCAGTGACTGCTTGGGCTCTTTTGCAATACAGACCCAATGGACAGAGAACACTATTTCTTTCCCTTCCAATTTTCTTCTTCCATCCTTGACAGACCTCTGTTGCTCCCAGTGGTTGATGTAACAATCCTAGAAGCAATAATCATTTTTTCAGGTGTTTTTCACCTGTCCAGAGGAATAAGCAAGAGTCTTGGCAGATTGGAGTGAGAAGGAGGGTGAAAAAGCAAGGAAATGTCAGAGCCACTCTGTTACAACTGTGCTTCTCTGTGATCTCTGTAGGGTTGGAGCCAAGGGAGTTCCTTTATCACAGGGTCATTTTCCCACTTTCCTTTTGCCAGCCACAAGCCAGCCAGACTCAGATGTGTTACACTGGGACACTCGGAGAAACGTATGGGTCATTTAAGATGGCTGGGATGTCTAACCCCAGAGATGTGACCAGAGAGAAAGCACCAATGATGGGAGATTGACAAAAATACCTGCCAAGTTTCCCAGTCAGGGGGACTATTCGAACATTTGTAGGCTGTGCATGAAAGTAAATATAATTTTCTGGGACAGGGCAAAGGAGAATTGGATGGAGACAGAGTGGGGAAGAGAAAGAGGATAAAAGGGAGAAGGGGCCAAGTGCGGTTGTTCATTCCTGTAATCCCAGTACTTTGAGAGGCAGAAGGAATGCCTGAGACCAGGGATTCAAGACCAACCTGGACAACATAGTGAGACCCAGTCTCTACAAAAAAAATTTTTTTTGAAAGCAGGATTTATTGAGAGAACAGAAAAGCTCCCACAGTGGAAGGGGACCTGAGAGGGTTGCCCCCAAAATTTTAATAATAAAAAAATTAGCTAGGTGTGGTGACACACACCTATAGTCCCAGCTACCTGGGAGGGTGAGGTGGGAGTATCACTTGAGCCCAAAAGGTCGAGGCTGCAGTGAGCTATGATGTGCCTCTGCACTCCAAGCTGGGCAACAGAGTGAGACTCTGTCTCTAAAACAAACAAACACATAAAAAAGGGTAGGAGAAGAAGGAAAAAACAGAGGAAGATATTTGGAAGGCCATCAGAAGGAAAGAGCATGTGAAAACTCAGGCATGTCCTCCTCAGTGCTGGATATTTGGCCCCCTTTCTCCCAGGTACTAGCTATATCACAATAGCATTTCTGCCTGCCCCATCAACACACACTTCTTTGTCAAATGTCTGGCTTTGAATATTTACATCAGATCAAGAAAAAAAAATTGGACATGATTTTTCTGCTATAAATCTAAGTTATCCCTCTTGTCCTTTTCCTAGGTTTGCAGGGCCTGCAACCAGTATAGTACTTAGCATCTGCTTCTAAGAACAACCTTGGCCAGCCTCTACTAAAAATGCCATATATTAAGAGAGCTCATGTAGTGCAATTGGAGTGCAGTATTATGTTATTCATTTCTTAATCTAATCCACTGCCTTTAGATGCTGGAAATAAGAATTAGTCAGAGTCTAATCTCTCCAGGGATGTTTTCTTTCCAGGCAAGCCTGGTCTGTCTCCTATAGAAAACGGGATGAAATCTAATCTTGGGATGATGTGACAGGAAAGGAAAAGAAACAGAGGCCAGCGGGGTTGGGAGAGGCTCAGAGGACACAAATGGTCATAGAATGCTGTTAATGCCTTTTTCTAGAATCATTACTTTGGGGAGCTCCCTTCTGTTTAAAGTGGGCATGACCAATCCCAATGAGATGATATGGCTAGGTTAAAATAAGCTTCAGTGATTACCATGGACCCAAGTGAGGAAAAAACAATGTTGAATGCAAATAAATAAGTAAATACATAAACAGTACTATGAGAAATATCTCATTTTTCCCTCTGTATTTTTTGTTTTAGTTTTTCTTCTTTCTTTCACTTTAAAACAATTGTGTATTATACAAGACATGGTTTCTGCACTCAGAATCATATTCCTTTTGACTTTTATTTTTTGGACCCAATTATCCATTGATCTCTTTCTCTTAGAAACTCCAGACTAAATCCTATATATAAAGATCTTCTACTTACCTTTTAAAGAATAAGCTCTTTATCTTGAGGCCATTGTAGATTCGCATGCAGTGGTAAGAAATGCTACTGAGAGATTTTGTGTACCCTTTGCCCAGTTGTATTTGCCATTTAACATCCAATTTGAGTTTATTATAGTGGATCCTTTCATTTTTTTTTTTTTTTAGTTGGAGTCTCACTCTGTCATCCAGGCTGGAGTGCAGTGGCATGCTCACAGCCACCCCAACGTTGACCACTGGTCTCGGTTGATCCTTCCACCTCAGCCTTCTAAGTAGCTGGAACTACAGGCACACGCTACCATACCCAGCTAATTTTTTGATTTATTGTAGAGATGAGGTCTTGCCAAGATGCCCAGGCTGGTCCCGAACCTGTGGGCTCCGGCAATCCCCTCAACTCGGCCTCCCATATTGGATCTTTTCATTCTTAATTCACATGATTAAGTTCTAATATTATGTTGTACAATCTCTGAAGACTCAGGAAATGCCATGGGTGACAGATTGTCAAAAATGCCCCATTTTAGCTGGGCTTGGTGGCTCAGCCTGTAATCCCATGCCTTGGGAGGCTGAGGTGAGTAGATTTCCTGAGCCCTCGGGTTTGAGACCCGCCTGGGCAACTTGGTGAGACCTCATCTCTACAATAAATCAAAA
>NW_007249940.1:541199-554068 GCF_000164805.1 Carlito syrichta | reverse complement strand
CGCGACTGAGTGAGACTCCAACTCAAAAAAAAAAAAAAAAAAAAAAATGCCCCATTTTAAATGAGAAAACAAAATTTCCTTCTGAGTCTCGCATGTAGCCACCACAGGCCATCATTCACTTGCCTTGATGACAGATTGTACCTTGTCTACATAGAGTTCCTGCAAACACTTCTAAGCCAGAGTAAAGGAAATATCAAATATAGAAAGGAATAAAATCTATAATTGTACTGTGGTCTGATAGTATATCACGAACTGTGTGGGTCACAGGCATGCCATGCTGTGTTTCCCTCCCGGAGGAAGAGGGCATCTGGGGATGAAATCTGGAGGAAAAAAACAGATGGAGCGTTGATGGAGAGCGAGATGGAGGAAGGCAGCCGGAAGTGGCCCTGAAGTAAAGACTCTGCCACAAAGAATAGCATAAAGTGGGGGAGGCTCTGGAAAGTGACTTGGATGCATAGAGAGAAACTAAGAATCTGAGTATTAAATGTTCATTTTTGGAACTCCTGGTGTACATATGTGATTAGCATGTCAGGGGCCAATCAAAGGGCAAAAGGGGAACTCTTGTCTCTTATGCTTCTGTTCTTTTTGCCTCTGTCTGTTTCCTTAGAAACAAATCCACCAGTATCTGAGAACCCCATCCAAGAGAGAACTGCTCTGAAGATATTCAGTTCTCAAGTGTTTTGAAAGCAGATGCCAGCTATGCCAAATGAGTCCTTGAAAGATCTAAGTCATTTTCTGATTTGAATCAGTAAGTAAAAAAGCCTACCCACCTTTAATGGTAGGAGGAGGTATAACCAAGTGCTCAGAGGATTCAAAGATTATGATAATGCAGCTGAGCTTCTGGGTTCAAACCCCCTGTGGTCTGTTTGATTATCTACTCTTTAGCCCCAAACGGTAGAGAATGTGTTCCTGTCCACACATTGGTCCTCTAGACCTAGTCAATCATTTTGCAAGATCAAGTCACAGATCATATGAGGTTCTAGGCAAGGGTCAGGGTGGTGTGGGGCTTAGCTGGTGAGCCTCTCCATTTAGACAGATCTGTTTGGAAATGTGCCCTCTACTTATTACCAGTGGAACGTTAAGCAAGCTACTTATCTTCTCTCTCTCTCAGCCTCAGTTTCCCCCCAGGGTCGAGATAGTTTAGTGCATAACTACTCAATACATGATAATTATTATTTTTCCCATTGTTAATAATGGGTGTAGATTGAGATCCAAGTGTGATCTTGAAGCGGATTGCTACTGCCATGCTTTCTCTTGAGAATTCTCAGAATGGTGGAACATACCTGTAGTTCTAGCCACTCAAGAGGCTGAGGTGGCAGAATCACTTAAGCCTGGGAATTTGAGATCTGCATAGGCAACATAACAAGACCCCATTCCTATTTTTAAACATTATCAGAAAAGATGAAAATTCACCTAGCCCAGGAACTCCCTTTAACCCACTCCAAGAAGGGCTCCTAGTAATACCTCCTAGTAATCGCAAGTCAAATGGTATCTATCTCCTTTCCCTGGCTGACTGCACTGCTAGAACAATAATCAAAGTTCTTGGCCTCCCCCACGAGTAGGAGTTGATAGTTTTACCTTTACATGTAACAGGGAGGAGATAGTGTCTTGACTACTCATCTTACAGACTACTAGGTTAGGCTAGGGGACTTGTCTAAAGCTTGAATGGCTGTGGCCAACAGCTCTCAGAGTTCTCCAGGGGTTCCCCAGCTAGTCTTCCAAAACTGCTTTCAGCATATTGATTTCTGACAGCGTTGCACTTCAAGAAAAGAGCAACTACAAACTGCCAGCTTGCCCACATCTCAAAATCAATTGCACATGTAGCAGATGCTTGGGTTTCCTTCTTTTCTTCTTCCGCCCTTTCAGGAAAGTGTGTGGTTTCTAAGAACTCCTGCTATGTTGTGGCAGGACAGGGTGTCAGCTCCACCTGAGGCTACAAAAGTAAAAGGGTATTCAACAGACAGTTGGCCTACTTGACACACTTGGGATAGATTTGATTTCTGCCTTAGAATTAAGGCGTGGCCAGGCACGGTGGCTCACGCCTATAATCCTTGCACTTTGGGAGGCCAAGGTGAGAGGATTGCCTGAGCCCACAGGTTCAAGACCAGCCTAAGCAACTTGGTGAGACCTCATCTCTACAATAAATAAAAAAATTACCTGGGCATGGTGGTGTGTGCCTGTAGTTGCAGATACTTGGAAGGCTGAGGCAGAAGGATCGCCTGAGCCCAGCAGGTTGAGGCTGTGGTGGCCATGAGCATGCCACTGTACTCTAGCCTGGGTGACAGAGTGAGACTCCAACTCAAAAAAAGAGAAAAAAGAATTAAGATGTGAATATTTGGAATTGAAAAGGGGGAAAACCCCTAAAGCAAACAGTTATTGAGTGACTTACTTGCCAGATGGGGAACTTCTACTTTGCATACATATTACTTCAATGATCCTCACAACCACCCTGCAAGGTGAATATTGTGAAGAACACATAAAATATGAGGAAAAAGGATCCAAGAGGTTAAGGTACTTGCCTGGGAGTTACCAGGGTTCATCATTGGCATGCATTTCTCTAATTTCAGATCCAATTTGCTTTTTTGCTCTGTTATTCAAATATTGATTGATGAAATGAAGTTGATACTTTTATGTAAATTTCAGCATCAGGGACTTAAAATATTTCTTGCAACATCCAACTTCTGTAAAAACAAGGAATGTGTATTTATGCATCCTAATGCTTGAAATATATGTCTGTTAAATTTTAGCTATAAAATATCTGTTTGTATATATTACTTGGAACGCAATGGAACAATGCATATTCATTAAAACAACAAAAAGAAAAGATGTGAGGAAATACAGCCACTAGAAATGAGTCTTAGGCCGGGCATGGTGGCTCAAGCCTGTAATCCCTCCCACTTTGGGAGGCCGAGCTGAGAGGATTGTCTGAGTCCACGGGTTCAAGACCAGCCTGGGCAACATGGTGAAACCTCGTCTCTAAAATAAGTCAAAATATTAGCCGGGCGTGATAGCATGTGCCTGTTGTTCCAGCTACTTGGAAGGCTGAGGTGGAAGGATCGCTGGAGTCCAGCAGGTCAACGCCGGGGTGACCGTGAGTGTGCCACTGCACTCCAGCCTGGGTGATGGGGTGAGACTCCAACTCAAAAAAAAAAAAAAAAAAGCAAGAAAGAAATGAGTCTTCCTCAGGAAGATGAGGGGCCTTCCATCTTCCATGCACCTGTGACTAACTTAGTCTGGAATGAATCAGTTTATGTCTTTATTCAATAGAGCTATTCCTTCATTACTGTATCATGGTCTAGACAGAAAGGAGAAAAAATAAGCAAGCAATCCAAGGTTCCAAACTGCAGCTAGAATTTGTAATGCCAGTTTTCTTGCATCAACATTCCCAGTTGGTTTCAAGGAATATTAACGCTAAGAGGGAATTTAGAGGTTAGTGACTGCAATACTTTTTTATTCCAAAAGAGAAAACTGAGCCCCAAAGAGTGACTTGCTCAAGCTAGTTGGATCCAATCCAGGTGTTGTGGTCACCAGTTCCCTCCTGTACTTTCATCTACATGACACTGCCACCTAGCCAGGCTTTTCCAGGCTGTCGAGGGTGGGACCAGCAGCCTGAATCCAGAAGAGTTCTCTGCATTGCCCAGCATGCCACAGGAAGTTTTTGGCTCTGCCTAAGCACATGACATTTAACCACAGACCTTTCATGGAAACCTTGGAAAAAAGACAACTGCCTAACTCCTTCATGATTTAAATAACCAAATAATGCCAAGTAGAATTTCTGATGACAGGGTAAATGGTAGTTTAGGATTACAAGTCAAGAAAACATATCTCCAATGATAGTCGACTAATGGAATTAAGGGAAGTTTTAAATTTGGAAGCTTGCGGAGTAATTTGCTAGTCTGGATTTTTTTTTTTCAACTTGGTTTGTACTTTCTAGATTATAAATAAAAGTTTTAATAATGTCAGTGTCTGTTTAAAGTTAGCTTGCCTCACACCAAATACTTTTTTTGGTGCTATCACTGAAGTTTTTGTCTTTTCTTATTATGTACTTGATAGATGTACTTTATATGACTTCCCTGTGAAAGCATGCCTTTCCCATTATTGTCTTATTAAGATGTAATGCGCCAGACATGGTGGTTCACACCTGTAATCCCAGCACTTTGGAAAGTGGAGGCAAAAGGACTGAGTCCAGGGGTTCAAGACCCTCCTGGGCAATTTGGCAAGACCTCATCTCTACAATTAAAAAAAATTAGCCAGGCATGGTGGTGTGCTCCTGTGGTTCCAGCTATTTGGAAGGCTGAGGTCAAAAGATAACCTGAGCCCAGAAGTTTGAGGCTGCAATGACCCTGAACATGGCACCGCACTCTAGTCTGGGCGACAGAGGGAGACGGTAACTAAAAAAAAAAAAAAAAAAAAAAGATTTAATGATAATAATCATCTTTTTAGTTGATACATTAGCACTATTGCGAAAAGCCTCATGTGTCTAATCTTATTTGTTGTCCTGGGATACTCTTGTGAAGCAGGGAAAGGTTGGGATTTGCAATTTTCTGCCCAAAATGAGGAGAGCAAAGCAGGAGGTGGTTTAGGCTGCAAGTCAAGGACCAGGACCCAAGATTAAAACCTGGATAGTCTGGGTACGGTGGCTCATGCCTCTAATCCTGGCACTTTAAGAGACTGAGGCAGGAGAATTGATTGAGGCCAGGAGTCTGAGACCAGACTGGGCAATGTACTGAGCACCTGTCTCTACAAAGTAAAAAATATAAAATAAATAAAAAGAAAATCTGGGTAGTTTCTGTCTCCTAGCATAGTGTTTTTCTCAACCAGTGGATCAGCTTTCTTATGCAGTGGGGAGTGAATGAAAATTGCTGCTAGAGGGATGAAGTAGGTTAGAAGTTAGGGATCTAAACAGTGAAGCAAGCAAACAAAAAAATCCACCAGATACTAGAGAACCATATGGAACATTTTTAGAGAGTATGGGAGACTTACAACTAAAGCCCAAAGGTCAAAGGACAAGGTTATAAAAAGGAAATTAAATCAATCCAGGAAATAAAATGCAAGGGCTGTGATTCTCTACTTCTCACAGCTCTGATTAAAGAACTCTGGGCCAGGTGCTGTGGCTCATGCCTGTAATCCTAGTGCTTTGTGAGTCCAAGATAGGAGGATTGCTTGATACCGGGAATTCGAGACCAGCCTGGACAATATAGTGAGACTTCGTCTCTACAAAACAAAACAAAACAAAAAAAAATTAACTGGGTATGGTTGCACCCAACTGTAGTCCTAGCTATTCAGGAGGCTGTGGCAGGAGGATCACTTGAGCCCAGGCAGTTGAGACTGCAGAGAGCTATGATCATGCCACTGCACTCCAGCTTGGGCATCAGAGTAAGACCTTAACTCTAAAAAAACTTAAAATAGGCTGGAGGCAGTGTCTTAGGCCTGTAATCCCGGCAATTTGGGAAGCTAAGGCAGAAGGATTGCTTGAGCCCAGGAGATGGAGACCAGCCTGGGCAACATAGCAAGACCTCACCTCTACAAAAAAAAAATCAAACAGTGACCCTGGTGTGGTGGCATGTGCCTGTAATCCCAGCTACTTGGGAGGCTGAGGCAGAAGGATTACCTGAGCCCAGAAGGTTGAGGCTGCAGTGTGTCATGATCATGCCATTGCACTCCAGCCTGGGTGGCAGAGTGAGACCCTGACTCAAATAAATATATTAATAAGTTAAATTAAAAACAAAGAACTCTGAACACAGTGGGAGCTCCAGTTATTGTTGCTTCATGCTGGAAACCCTGAATGGAGAGAGAGCAAAGAGGCATCTGTATGACTAAACCCATCTAAAAGCAATCTTCCTGCCTCAGCCTCCCATAGTTCTGGGATTGTAAGTGTGAGCCACTGTCCCCAGCCTGGTCAAATATTAACTGTGCTCTTTGGGATCTTTCTGAAACTGGGAGAACCAGAATGCTTCCCAGGCTTCTGGAGTCCAGAACCTGAGGTCACTCTGCAGCATACACCTTCCTCTTATTCTAGGGAGCTAGATTTTGTTGCTCTCCAGATTGTGTGAGATTGATGTATTCCAAGTGTCCTGAACAATTCTGTAGAAATATGCCGCACAGGACCCATTGTTAATATCAGCTGTGGGAACATCACTGGAACGATAATGTCAGAAGTGGAGAAGAACTTCTCAGAAACAATTCCCAGCTCTGCAATTAAAGACCTGAGCCCGGATGGGTCCTGAATGACTGGTTTAGCACCTCCTACACACTTAGTATCCATTTCCTGAAATAAAGAGTGATCTGATGAATCTCACAGACATAATGTTGAGCAAAATAGGCCAGACACAATAGACTACACTCTGTATGATTCCACTTATATGGCACTTAAGAATAGGCAAAGTGAATCCATGGTGATAAAAATCAGAACAATGGTTGCCTCTGGGGGTGGGAATTGATTGGGAGGTGGGCATGAAGATCTGGGTGATTATTACAGGGGTGAATGCATTTGTCAAACTCATGAAGTTTGATACTTAAGACTAACAATACATCTTAGTATATGTAAGTTAATCCTCCATAACAAAGAAAAAACTTTAAAAGTAGTAATTTCTTCATGGACAACCAGCTCATCTACCAAGAACAGTATTGTGTACAGGTTGAGGATCAGGCTTCGGAGCTAGCAGATATGGAATAATATCCTAGCTTTGGTATGTAGATGCAGTATGACTTGAGCATCCATTTTCTCCTCTGTAAAATGGGAATCATAACAACAGTATCTATTGCTCAAGACTGTCATGCAGCTTAAATGAGATACTGTATGCAAAGCACTCAGTCACTTAGTGGTGTTTCATTAGCCTTAATTAGATTTTCTTGCTGTAGTGACTTGTCTTGTAGTATTACTCAATGGTGGTTTTAAAAAATACACACACTGAGGCCCTACTTCCAGAGTTTCTGATTGTATTGGTCTGGGGTGGGGGTCAAAAATCAGTTTTTTTTTGAGTCAGGATCTCACTCTGTTGCCCAGGCTGGAGTGCAGTGGCTTGCTCACAGCCACCCCAGGGTTGACCTGCTGGACTCCCATGATCCTTCCGCCTCAGCCTTTCAAGTAGCTGGAACTGTAGGTGCGTGCTACGACACCCAGCTAATTTTTTTTGTTTATTGTAGAGACGAAGTCTCGCCAAGTTGCCCAGGCTGGTCTTGAACCCCTGGGCTCAGACAGTCCTCTTGCCTTGGCCTCCCAAAGTGCTGGGATTATAGGCTTGAGCCACCGTGCCTGGCCAAGAATCAGTATTTTAAAAAACTGCCATGGGGAGACACCTCTTATCAACAAGGGTGCCTGAACGAAGCATATTTGTATACCTAACCCTTAACTGTACCCCACAATATCATAATAAAAAATATTGATTATAAAAAAAACCCTGCTCAGATCATTCTAAAGTCCAGCCAGAGCTGACAACTATTGAGTTAGCTTCATTTACATCCTCAGTCAAATGCTGCCTCTTTCTCCATGAAGTTTTCCTGGGAATTCCAGCTCCCAGTATTTCTCTCTTTTTGAACTTTAAAAAAAATGAGATATAACTGACATATAATAAAGTGCAGGACTTTGTTTTTTATTTTTGAGTTGGAGTCTCACTCCATCGCCCAGGCTGGGGTGCAGTGGCACGCTCCTGGCCACCGCAGCCTCGACCTGCTGGGCTCTGGCGATCCTTCCGCCTCAGCCTTCCAAGTAGCCGAAACTACAGGTGCGCGCTACCATGCCCGGCTAGTTTTTGATTTATTGTAGAGACAGGTCTCGCCAAGCTGCCCAGGCTGGTTTTGAACCCATGGGCTCAGGCAATCCACTCGCCTTGGCCTCCCAAAAGTGCTGGGATTACAGGCTGAGCCACCGAGCCCAGCCTAAAGTGCACGACTTTAAAGTCTGCAGCTCTATGAATGTTTACATACGAGGGTGAGCTCTACCCCCCCAAAAAAACCACAGAATTATTTTTTGGAGAGTGTGCCCCTTGTAGTACAGGCTTCCCCCTCTAGTAAGTGTTCTAGGAACTCATCAGCATCAGTGTACCAGTTAGCGTTGTTGTAAGAGGCTGTGTTGGGCTTCAGTGAATTTTTTTTTTTTTTTAGATTCTTTCAACACTTTTGCCCATTTCATGATGGGTGATTTATTAGTGCACTTGCCCACAATGCACCGAGTATTCAGCAATTTTTGACCAAAAACAGCATTACCCCCATGCCCCACCCTCCCTATTCACGGATCTCACCCCGAGCAACTTATTTTTTGTTTCCCCAGATGAAAAAATCCTCAAAGAGAAACGTTTTGCCAATGTAGAAGAGGCGAAAAAGGGCAGAAGCACTGAAAGGCATCAAAATGGATGAGTTCAAACAGTTTTGAGCAGTGAAGTATGCTTCTTGATAAGTGTATTGTATCAAACAGAGAGTTCTTTGAAAGTGATTGAAGTTTAAATATGTAAGAATAAATACACAAATTTTTATAATAAATTCCGAGTTTTTTGTATGTGTACACTCATGTAACACCACCCAGATCAAGACACACAGGATTGCTAGCACTCCAGTAGGTTCCTCTTCTTCCTTCTCTCTTCCTGTCAGTATCACCCTAGGGTACCTGCCATGCTGACCTTTCTCCCCACAGGTGACTTTTGCTTGGTTTTGAACTACCCCCTAATTCTTCTCACTCTCCTTGCCTGTGCAGCTCACTTTATACATGCAAGATTTGCTCTTGTGATAGAAGTTCTTTTCTGCTTGGGTTCTGTTTGTTTATACCTCCCTCATTTATTGCTTTCTAGCCTTTTTTGTTTGTGTCTCTCTAGCTGGATTTTAACCTCCTTGAGAGCAAATGTTGTCTACAGGTTTTGCACATTCCTATGCACATAATAGAGGCTCAGCAAATAACTTGAATGCTAGTAAATATTTATAATATGAGTGGGGGTAGAAACAGTAAGCAGACAGCTAAAGATAAAGATGTCCCCTCTTCATTCTCCATACACATGTAGTTTATTATTACTGAGGGATAATAATTCACATAATATCAGGAATGTGCATTGTTTTTTGCTTGTGGGAGATCATACATGCATATGACTTTCAGGTTCCAATGTGGATAAAGGGGCGGGCAGGAGAGGATTCAAAGAATAAAGTACAGGAGGAGAAAAAGTTAGATGGTTAGGTCAAAGAGAATAAGCTTATTCTGATCTGTACTGTTGAAAGAACACTAGACCAGGAGTTAGAGCCCCAAGTTCGAGTCTTGCTCTGTTACCCAACACCAGAGCTTCAGTCAGGTCCTGTTGCTCACCACACAGAAAGCCAATCACTGAGACAATGAATATTTCCAGGGAAGAAATCTTTTTATTTGGGTGATATCAGTCAAGGAGACCAGGAGATGCATTTTCAAATCCAGTTCCCTCTCCCACTGAAATCAGGGGTTTTACAGTTGGGCAGAAATATAGAAAACAGGAACTAGGGAGGGATGAGAAAGAGGAGTTGGTGAACAGGACATTTGGGAGGGGTAAGGAGAAGAATTGGCAAACAGGAGGGATCTGGCTTCTCATTGTCTGGATGAGGTGATCTGGTGAGTTTTAGTTTATTGATACTATAGGCCTGAGGGTCGGTTTCCTAAGAAAGGAACTCAGATAAGACAACTGTAAGTTTCAAGCTTTAAGGCCAGGAAGGTCAATTTGGGTTTCCTGAGAAAGGAATGTAGATAAGACAAATGTAAGTTTTGAGCTTCAAGGCCAGGAGAGTCAATTACTATGTTTATTCAAAAAGAAACTGTAACTATTAATTCTATGAGGAAGTTGAGCGGTTTCAGCTCTTCCACTAACTTTTGTGATCTTAGGCAAGTCACTTCACTTTTATGAGTCTCAGTTTTTTTCTGTGGGTATGACAGAGATAATTTCTGATGGTTCATACTCCACAGGAAATCAGCTGGGTTCATAGCTGGAGGGCACTTTAGTCAAAAGAATTTAGGGCATTGTCTCCACATGCTCATATCACCAAACCAGGTAGATTATTTTGCTGCTTTAAGATTCAAATTTGACTGGGAAGGTTAAGTTCATGGAATCATAGAATATTACAGCCAGCAGGTATCTTAGAGACCATTCTAGTCCAACCCCCCTCATTTTGCTTCTCAGTACACTGAAGTACAGAGGATGATTTTCCTTGAGCTCTCACTGAACTGAGCCTGGATTCCAGGTTCTCTTTTCATTGTATGCTGCAAGGCTTTACTTAAAAAGCAAAATTCATTTGTTCTTGTTTGGAGACAAGAAGGTTCTGGCCTGCATCCCAACAAAGAAGTGATCAGGACATTTGTCTGAAGGTTTTTTCCTTTCTAAAATTTGACACACCATTTTAGCTCAATTATTGTCTGTCTTTCTTTTACTGATGAGGACAACAATCTCCTAGTGTTTATTTAGTGTCTACTATGTGTTCGCCACTCTGCTAGGTCTGCTGCGGAAGATTTAGAAAAGATTAACATTCATTCCCTCTCACAAAGAGTTGGGTGTGGGCGATAGGAGTGACAATGAGAGAACAATGGAAGGCAGTATGTGATTCAAAATAAAATGAGTAGTGCAGGAAATAAAAGCTGTAGAAGTTCGGAGGAGGGAGAGAGCTCTGGGAGCTGGAGTGGGGTATTGGGAAAAGTGAGATTTTACGTGGGTTTTGAAGGATGGGTAGAATTGTTTATGCAGATGTGGGGGAGGGCACTGAATCTGAGTGTGTGCACACATGCAAATACAGGGATGGGTAACAACAGGTAGCATTTAGTGAACACTTTCTATGCACCAGATACTACATAATACTCTACAAAATTCAACTCATTTAAATGTGTATAACTTATGAATTAGATCATGGTATCTTGCGATTAATAGGTGAAAAAATTGTCTGAGATGATATCGCAGATAAATGACATAAATGAGACCAGAATCCAGTTCCTAAAAATACTTTGCTATTCTATTTATGTAAAAGAGGGATGTGTGGCTCAGGTGAGAAAATTGGCTTGGCTACAGTCATTAAGCATGGTCTTTTTTTTTTTTTTTTTAAATTGGAATCTCACTCCATCGCCCAGGCTGGAGTGCAGTGGCATGCTCACGGCCACCCCAGTGTTGACCTGCTGGGCTCCAGGCACCCTTCCTCCTCAACCTTCCAAGTAGCTGGAACTACAGGCGTGCGCGACCATGCCCAGCTAATTTTTTATTTATTGTAGAGACGAGGCCTTGCCAAGTTGCCCAGGCTGGCCTCGAACCCACGGGCTCAGGCAATCCACTCCCCTCAGTCTCCCAAAGTGTTGGAATTCCAGGCTGAGCCACCCAGCCCGATCACATGGTCATTGTATAAACATAGAACAGGCTAGGCCAAATTCCTAACTAAAGTTCAGCATGAAAGTTGGAGGGATTAATGAAGCCATTTATTAAGTACTACATCCTCATTCTTACTTCTTTTAACATAGTTGCTTGAGGTCTCTGCATGTCATTGCCAGGGTTTCCACAGCTTTGTCTTTAATGTTTCTTGCTTATGTTGCTGAGGATTTAACAAAACATGTAAGGATAATGAATTAGTACGCCTCTGAATCAAATTTTGTTTGTTGTTGTTCTTTGTTAATTAGCACTTGAAGAGCATTATAAAGGCCTATTGTAGATGCAGTACAGCACTTGTAACTGGACAAAGCTACCTGGCTATAATTGTGGAGAAATCAGACTTGGAAAGGATGGGAGAGCAATGGTCTGATAATACAGTAGATTGTATTTTATGTTAAGCTTGGCTTGCAGCCAGCCGCTGAAAGTGTTTCATAGGCAAGGTGCCTAACTGTGTTTTTCTGGATATTCTTCTAACTCATCATAAGTCCTCAGTAAATATTAAATCAACATGAGGCAGGTTCTGAGAAGGTCCTTTTCCTGTTCCCTTGTCTCAGGAAAAACAGTCGACGGATAAAAAAGCAGTAAGTAGGAAGAGGGGACTTCGCTTCAATTAGCTGCGCTTATCCAGGTTTTGGGCTGAGACCTGCCCTTCCGCACTCACATTGTCCTGGCTGGCCTTTCCATGTGTAGAGTAGGAAGCAGCTGTTCTCTGGCAGGGAGGAGGGGAGGGAAAGAGGTCAGGGAAGCCTCTTTTCCTTCTGCTAGCCAACCACAAAAGGCATGTCAGGAGACAGGGGAGAAGGAGGGGAGGGAGAGAGAGTGGCAGGGGTAGGCTATGCCACCCTAGGTAGGGAGACCAATACCTACAAGGCCAGAGCAGGAGGGGGAAGAGCAGGGAAAATAAGGAAAAGAAGTCCGCATCGTAGGCACTGACGTGGGGTGTGGTGCTGTGGCTAGACAGGTGAGAAAAGATGCTTTTCTGGTCTCGCATGAGCCTAGCGTTTTGTGTCAGAGAAGAAGAAACGCGAGGAGAAGGCCAGACTCAGCACGCTCTCCAAAACCAAGCTGCTCATCACTAGACAGGCTTATTCATTCCACAAGAAGTTAGTGAGGGCCGACTAAGTGCCTACTGTGTGCCAAGTGTACAAAGAAGGGCCCTGGAGAGCCGGGTCACAGGAGGCGGTGCCGGTAAACAAGGCTTCACCGGGGAGGCGAATTCTGTGCACGATCGCGAAGGAGGGTGGCTTGCCCGCGTGCAGGCTCCAAGAGTGCAGGAGACAGGCAGGCCCCGGAGGAGGAGGAAGGAGGCGGAGATTGAGCCGGAGGAAGGGGGGGAGAGCAGAACCCAGGGAGGGTGGGAGGTGTGAATGGTGGCCGCGGTGGGGGGACGGGAGGCCGTAGAGGAAAGGAGGCGAGGAGGGGGAGCGTGGCCCGCGGTCTCGTGGGGAGGGGTGAGCGGCCGAACTGGACGGGAAGAGGGAGGCGGCGGCGGCGAGGGGGAGGAGAGAGGGAGGGGAAGAA